>NC_067483.1:82482290-82634871 GCF_947179515.1 Apodemus sylvaticus
CCCAGGAGAGAAAATAGCTTATTTTTAGATGCTCGACCCAGGGTGTACTGCTGTAAGACTGCAAACGCTAGGCCATAGATTCCTTAGCTTGTTCTTGTCTGTGTATCAGTGGGAGGCCAGGTCATTTTGAGCAGGCAGAGAGTGAGCAGCTCTTCTCACACCTGTACAGAACTAGCTCCCATCTCCTGGCCCTGAGGTAAAACTAATTATAGCGTATGGCGGACTAGGCCACTGAGAGCTACAGGCCTACCGGTTACTGTGACAACCATAAACCATCATCTACTCTGCTCTGCTCTCCCCTGTCAACATTTTTATTTATGTTGCCACATTACAATCCTCTAAAACACTGTGGCAGTTTGCTCTCCCAAAGAATAGAGGAATGCAGAACCCACAACCTGAATACAGGTCATTATGGGGTTTTTTTTGCCCAAGAAGAGAAAACCAAACACAACTGAAGAAAAAGGAAAATGTATGCATCCTCCAAGGCTAGACCTTTAAAAGAGCTTAGAGCTCATCCGTGATTCCTTCTGCTAGAACCAGTGTTTGTGTGAGAGTGTATGTGTCTGGATATATGTATGGGTGTTTCTGTGTGTGTCTGTGTGTGTGTGTGTCTGTGTGTCTGTGTGTCTGTGTGTGTTTGTGTGTATGTGTGTATGTCTGTGTGTGTATGTATATATGTCTGTGTGTGTGGCTGTGTTGTATGTGTGTGTGCCTGTGTGTGTATCTGTATGTATATGTACATATGTATGTGTGTGTGACTGTGGCTATGTCTCTCTGTGTGTGCATCTGTGTGTATGTGTGTTTAGAGAGGATTGAGAGAGTTTCACATAAGATTTCAATATTAAACTAGAGTTTATATTAAGACTAAAATAAAACTCTTAATTGTGAAATGTGTTCTCACATTCCATCTCAGACAGCTTAGTTTAAAATATTATTTATTGATATATATATGTAGATGTTTTGAACATATATACTAATTGTCAAAAGTTTATGCCAAACAAATATGAGAACAGAAAGGACACTGGATTGTCACAGCCCCTCATAATACTATTTCATTGGTGAATGTTTGCAATGGTATATGAATATATTTTAGATTATAGTCAGTATTTTAGTGTATAGTGGTGACTTAGTCAAGGTTTGTATTTCTGCACAAACATCATGACCAAGAAGCAAGTTGGGGAGGAATGGGTTTATTCTGCTTACACTTTCCACACTGCTGTTCATCACCAAAGAAAGTCAGGACTGGAACTCAAGCAGGTCAGGAAGCAGGAGCTGATGCAGAAGCCATGGAGAGATGTTCCTTACTGGCTTGCTTCCCCTGGCTTTCTCAGCCTGCTCTCTTATAGAACACAAGACCACCAGCCCAAAGGTGGCACCACCCACAAGGGGCCCTCCCCACTTTATCACTAATTGAGAAAATGCCCCACAGCTGGATCTCATGGAGGCATTTCCCAACTGAAGTTCCTTTCTCCGTGATAACTCCAGCCTGTGTCAAGTTGACACACAAAACCAGCCAGTACAGGTGGTCAGCTTTTTTCCACCACCACAGTAAATATTTGTGTCTTCTCAGACCCCAAGATCTGCAACAACAACTTAACTGTACTGTCATAATGGAGAAACCAGCCACAAACAAGAAGGAAATGCCTGCGCTGTTTTATTACAACATAATTTTATTCATGAAAGAAATAAAATATATTTATTTAGCAGTCAGTGAGCAGGATTCAATCTCTTTCCTAAAGCCTTATTTTAAATGACAGTATAATACTTTGTTTCATGGATATACTCAAACCAAAAGCCCCTACAATTCTCTACTGCTGAGAACTAAGTTCTTCCAAAACTAAATCCTTTAGTTCTTCATACACTTCTAAAAAGGAAAGAGTTTGGGATGTTGGTTCTGCAAAAACTATTGCTAGCCTGTGGACAAAGCTCCCCTTCCAGAGGGCTATGGCACCTCTGTTGGGATAAGGCTGTCTGGGATGTCTGGTCACGAGGGCCTGAGAGAATAGTGTGATGAGAAGAGAGGTTTTCTAGGGCCAGACATTGGAATGCGAGGAGCCCAAGGCCATGACATTCATTGGGTGCATTCTTTTACTACAAATATTTATATGTGTTTCTTTTTCCACTAAAGGCAGCTTGGAATTTCTATTCAACCAAATCCATCCACCCTTTTTAGTAAGATCATTTTTCCTGCCCTCTACACTACTCTGTCCTTTCTTTAAGCACACTCTGTGGTCAGTGTGATGTTCACACTGCTCTCCTCCTTGCTGCTGTTTTGTCCCTTCTTTCTGTTTTTTTTTTTCTTCTGCTGTACTTTCTCTCTGTCTCTGTCTCTGTCTCTCTGTTTCTCTCTCCTCTTGTTTTCAAATAGTAATTACAAAACCAATTTATAGACTAATACCTATTATCTAATACTGGAAAGTCTCATTTTCTCTGGGCTGAATGATTGTGCCCTTGAAAAGCTCTCCCTTGCAAGTCCGACCCCAAGGATCTAAGAGGCAGGGGCTGTGGGAGGTGACTAGACATCATTCTGCTGTCTTGGGTGGACAGGTGTCCTCACTGGACATACTCAGTAGCTTTGTGTTCTTTCATTTAGTGACAAGGAGTGACAAGGTGCAGTCCAGGAGGAAATGGACCCAAATCTCCTGGTGCTTTGGTGTTGACTTCGTGTCTGTCAGAATTCTGAACAAGGAATATCTGTGATTTAGTTTGCTCAATGTGATAGATTTTGCTCTAACAGCCTGAGATGAACACTGTTTATCCTTTAACACAATAGTTCCTACACATGAGTCTGTTTTTTTACTCCCCATTCTACCACACCAATTTCTATCCATAATCTGCATTGGGACCAAAGAGACTTTTGTTTTGATAATTACAGCTTATGTATATCTTTGAAATGGCCACTCTTCCATTTCTTAACTTGTATTCATCATTTTCAGTCATTTAGTGTTTGTGAGTGTAAGAGGCAAGTGTAGTTTAAAAGCCATTCGGACTTCTAGGGTAATTATATTAATTTGTAGATTGCAAGAAAAGGCATCCTATCTTTCCAAGACTAATCCATCACACCTAAGTACATATGTGTCTCCTCATTTATTAATTCTGTCTTTAGCAAATTCATCTATAAAGAATACTTTCTTCTCATAAATAGATTTTATTTATTTATAAAAGTGACATTTTAAAAAATTATTTTCCTAATCTTGTCTTCTTTGTGCTATTCCTCATCATATTCCTCTTTATAGAAATGCAGCCATTAATAGCAGCATAAAGGAAGACTCACTTCGATTTTGGCAAAGATTTTATAATTAGCACGATGAAATATTTTATTTCTTAAAATGATTTCTCAGTTGATTTCTTAGAGGATATTCTGTAATATCTCATTTCCTTTGTTTTTGAGCATTTTCAGCTGAGAATTCTGATATTTCAAGTAAGGACTAGCTGGGTTTCTAGGCACATAAATTTTTTAGCATGGTAAGAAGATATCCTTGTGTTTATAGTTTATGGAGAAATATTTTAAAATTGTAAATGATTGTTGAATTTTATCAAAAGAATTTTTGCTGTCTTTCAAAAGGAGGTATGTGGTCTGTTCACTTTGATTCACCAATGTGATGAAAATGGTAATATATTAAATAATATTGAACCATCATTGGAGTTCAGATGTTTGCATCCATGTTCATAAATAATGCATACTTCTTGAATGCTGGGGAAACTTAAAATGCCTTTTGTTCCTATTATATTAATTGAAAGGAAAGTAAGTTATCAAGTTATTCAATCATATCATGTATGATCTTGTTTTCTCTTTCACCAAACCTATACCAACACAGACTGGTATAAATGTAGGGAAGTAAGGGAAAGGATGGAATAAGATCACAAATCCAACCACTAGTGCTGCCTCCCCAGGAGGTAGGAGAGAACTGGAAAGGGGGAGGTCTGTGTCATGAGCTTTATATACTGCTGCATGGTTTTAATTGAAGCAGTATGTGATTGTTCCTTGTACCATTGAGCCCAAAGACCCTGCTTCTTTCAAAAGAAGAAAATTAAATAATACACTCATAATTTCATTTCTCTCTAGTAGAGCCCTTCAAATAAGTTATATTCTGTTCTCTTTCCCTTGGCCAAGAAAATATCTTAAATAAAACTCCTCTATAGTACGAACCTCTGAGATATGAGGTATCCCCATATTTACAACACACAGGAGATAAGGAGGACTAGGAGGAGGTGGGAGAGGAGAAGGAGGAAAAACAGGGGTGGGAGTACTTCCTCTGCTAGAGCGAGGGGTATTTATGACCAGCATTTACAGTCAAAATATTCTTACCTCAAATCTCCTTTCTGCCATCCAATGCTGTGTTGATTGTCCTGTTGGGTGTCTCCAATATATAAGCCAGGCCTGGTCTGTATTAACTTTTCTATCTTGAATCTTTGTGTTCTATTTGCCTCTGACACTGTTCAGTGGTCTTTCAATCCAACAGAATCATTCAGCAAAGTTTGATGGGTGGCTTCTGACAGCTCAGCCTCTTTTGCCTTCAGAATACACAGAGAAGAAAAAAATTTACTCACTTGATGATAACTCAGTTATAATCTTTTTTCATAGTCCTTGAGTTACTTCCTCTATTCTCTGAGGAAGTGTGTGTGTGTGGGGGGGGCGGGGCGGGTAACACTGAAACATGAGAGATTCCCGTTTGCTCACTACTAGCTCTCTCCTATCCCCCAACTCTCTGAGCTTCCAGAGAGATACCTATTAATTGCTCTGACCTCATAGTCTCCCTCATTTGTCCCCCAGAGCACTGCCTTAGATCAGTAGATCACTTTGATTGGTTTCACATCTGGGATTCGTCACACACTTACGTTAACTATGACCATGTGCAGAGTTACACAGCAGGATTTAGGAGACAGTCAGAGAAACCATCCCTACTAAGAACAGCATCTGGAGAAAATTAAGAGAAGATACTTTCCATTGAGAATCCTTAGGAATATATTTATGATGTAGACAGACAGACATTAGTACACAGCAGAAGTGGGCATCCTTCTTCTTTTGGATACTAAGGAAGAGAGATAATTTATCAGATGATTTCCTTATTAATTATTCACCATAAATGCCTGGCAAACTCATGAATAAACAAGGGATTTTCTGAGGAATGTCTTGTTTAGTGACTGGCATCTTCTCCAATCAAAATGTCTCTGTGGCCTTCTCTTTGGACCATGTGTGTGAACAAATACATATTCTATAAAAGGGAGAGAGGAAGTGGGCCATGTTTTCCTCTGTTGGGCTATTGAACATCTCCAGTAATTTTCCCAAAGCTTGGGTTTGGCAAAAGCCAAAGTTGGCTTTATCAAGCATTTCTGTCTTAATTTTTAAATTAAGTGCAGTGAAGGAAATTTAATCCATATGTTTACAATTCATTCACACTTAACTCATCAAAATATTGTTTGGTTAGAGTCATTTGACCTTTGACTTGGAAGCTATGGACACAAGAATATATATACATAGGCAGATCACTTGAGCACCCATGTACCTTGGTCCTTTACATTGGACTTACATTGTCAGGGAACCCTGAACTCACATCTAAATTGCTGTCTTGGTGAATCATGGCTACTTAATTATACCTATCCATCCAATTGCATGCAAACATCCTTTAAAGTTATTGTGCAATTATGAAGTATGTGCTGCTTCTGAGTCTACATGTAGTTACCCATTTCAGAATTCCCATGTTAACCTCTTCCTCATTCACTACCCTGGATATGGATTAAAGATTCTTTTAAGGATCTAATGCTTGGATGTTTATGTTTCTTCAGTTCAATACATCATCATCATCATCATCATCATCATCATCGTCATCGTCATTGTAGTCGTCGTCGTCATTGTAGTCGTCGTTGTCATCATCATCATTTTTGTGGTGTTATGGATGAAACCCCAGAGTCTTGCCCACACTATGTAAGTACTCTGTCATACCGTGGCCCTGCCTTTCTCCTGGGGGTGCCCAGGCACGGCTGGCATGCCACCCAGAGGAGTCAGGGCAAAGTCCAGAATGGGGAATCCATAGTCCATGTTTTCCATTGGGGCATTAGATGCTGGAAGGGGAAACAGTGGGGTCTGGCATGAATGCTGTGGCTCCTGGTCTCTTCTCTAAGCACCCAGATACCACCTGTATACTGCCAGGAAAGAAAGTCAGGGGTGGAGGTCCACAGTCTACATTTCCCCTGTTACAGACTGCGTGGGGGTCTGCTGCGGGAGTAACCAGGGTTTCTCGGTCCAAGAAGACACAGGTCCGGCGGAAACATGACAAACTGACATGATCACAGAGGTGGTTTAAATTTTGAGTGTATTTCTCGGGTATCTCTCAAAGTCCAGTCAAGTTAACATCTCGAATTAAGCATCATATACATCTGTAAAAGGCTAGCTAGGCTTTCTCAGGCAATACAGGATGTTTACCCAAAGTCCAGGGCCCATGCGGCTAAACTGTTTCTTCATCTTGGTCTTGATGTGGCGGCGACTCAGGAGTTGAAGAAGGATGGTTTCTGTGCCTAGCCTCCTGGTGAAAATGGCGGCATTGTAGAACTTGGGAAGCTGCTTGGCTCGCGCTGTCTTTTAAGAGTCCTTGTGCCTAGTCTGTCGGTTGCATTCTTCTCTGTGCCATAGGCCCTGGGCAATCAGCTCTAATGGTTGGCTCTGGTAGCAGTCTCTAGCCTCCAGCCTGGTAAAGCTAACTGGCTGTAGCTTGATGAATTAACTTACTCATTCCTCCTCCGAGTGACTCTCTTCAGGTAGAGAGAATCTATTGCCTCTCTGTAAATCAAAAGTATCTACTGTCTCTCAGTCTGAGACTCTCTTTTTTCTTTCTCTCTCTCTCTCTCTGTCTCTCTGAGTTAATAAGTATAAACTGTATCCTGAATCACACCTGGATAAGCCAAGAAAGGCTGCTGCTTTCCTTAAAGGCTCCCTGCATGAGGCCTGTAACACAAAAGGCCAATTCCTGATGAAGCTTCCCTTGCTATTCAGGTGGGCCTGAGATAGCCTGTCTGCAAGCAAGATCAAGAGTCAATAGGCAGAACTAGATTAACTTTTGGGGGGAGGTAGCTAGGGACCAACTCAAATGTAAATTCTTTCTACCTTGACCAATACTCATCTATCTGGCAGGGGCCTTTTAAGATTTTTCAGATGTAAATATCCTTAGTCTGGGCTAATGTTTAGAATGTCATCTGTCCTGAAAGGCAGTGGCTTAGAAATAGTGACTGGAATTTTTGGAATGCCTTTTCTACCATAATAACATAAATGGTTGAAGCAAAGCAGAATTTTTTTTGTTATAAGATGGATTCTTATATTTGCTGGTTTAGGCCATGTCTCAGCTATAAGGAAATAGGAGAGTTTAAGAAATTGCCAAGTAAGATTTATCTGCTTCTAAATATATGGGGAGGTCCATTATTCCCAGGAGACATTTTTTCTTTCGCCTCTGTCTGTAAAATATCATGTTTACAGACTTTCACTGGGCCACCGTGGCATTCCCCTCTGAATGTCTATATATCATACAGGAAAGGCAAGGTGGAGTGCAGAACAAACAGGATCTAGCCTAATTGGGAGACAGTGCTGAGTATGAAGGGGCTAGAAAAGAGAAAATCTTCTTCAGGAGTCATAGGCTTGGCCCCTTTAGGTGAAAGTTTTCCCCATGACAATCACTGCTTGTTCATATTGTTTTATTGAGGGTGGATATGGGCACATACACATTAGTCAGCATGAACCAGAGATTATATACTACTCAGGAGGAGGAATACCCAGGAAGGGAAGGTCATTGGCTGAAGGCTTAGAGTACCAAAGTGCCTTGTTAGCATGTGGTAGCATTTCAGGAATCTCAAGTGTTAGAATAACAGGTTCTTATCAAGAGAAAGGAAGTTGAACCTGTAATCTTAACCAAGGCTACGTGGCGTTTTGTAGGTAGAGGTGTGAGGATCTTTGAACTCCCCAGACAAGGTCAGAGAAGGAGAAACCCTACCAATGAAGGAAGTCCTCTATACAGTGCCAAACCCCAGAAGGCTATCTGGTCAATGGTAGATTTGGATCTTACTTAGTAGAGATTTCCCACAGTACTCCATCAATGAGTTACATCACCAATTTGCATTTAACTTCTTAAAAGTGAAATCTGTCTTAGTTCTGAAGAAGCCAGTGATGCTGCTTCAGATTTAGGGCCAAGTTGGCATAAGCACCTCCGTGAAGCAATGGAGGGGAGCCATGGGACGGATGCAATCGTACAGAGTTCAAGAAGGCTGTGCTAAAGTTTTGCTTTTCCCAATACAAGAGCATGAGAGGGGCTTAACCATAGACCCAGATCATGGAAACCATCTCAGGGGAGATTTTGCAATTAATAATTAAATATTACTATGGTGCCTTTCTAAAAAGGGGCAGCTGAATATGTTGATGAACTAATATGTCTCAAAGTCATAATCATATAATTTCATGGATATCTGTGGACCTAGAAAAAAAATCTGATTTTGTGTGTGTGTGTATGTGTGTGTGTGTGTGTGTGTGTGTGTGTGTGTGTGTGTGTGTGAATGAGCAGGTAAACTATACATCAACTTCAGTAGTCATTCTTCAGATGTTGTCCACATGTTTTTTGAGACAGGACTTCTCATCAACCCGGTGCACGTCAAGAACGCCAGGCTGATCGACCAGAGATCCCCAGGGAGCCTCCCGTCTTCACCTCCCTAGAAGAAGCTCTTGTAGACAGAGATATCCACTCGTGTCTCTTTATGTGGCAGATAGGAACTTGAGATTGTAGCTACAGAGGCAGAAAAGTGGTCTGTTGAATTCCTGTGTGGGATAATATCAGGTTTTTAAAATCTAATGCAACTCACTGGACTGTCAATGACTCAAGTTTCATTATTTTACACATCTGCACTGGAAAACACAAGTGCTTGCAAAGACGTGCCACCTAGTTGAAAGGACTGTTTGTTACAAAGGATGTATGTATGTGTCTATCCTAGTGGTAGTATGACATTGTCTTGTTATGTCTCATTTTCAAATAATAATTCCCCTCCTCAGGAAACTGTTAAGTATAGACTGTATGTTTCTATTACTATCTATTTCTTCATATATTTGTCATTTTACTGTAATTTAGTGAACCTTTATCCTTTTGAATGCTTGCAAGTTTTCCCAATATGTTCCTTCAAATGAAGTTAGTTTAACTTTTATCTAGGATCGAATACTATGTAGGAATGGAGTGATTAATAGCATGTATTGCTCCTGCAGAGGACCTGAGTTTGGTTCTTAGGACCCATGAGTTTGGTGGCGCACAAACTACTATAACTTCTGCTACAGGGGAACAATGCATCCAGTCTTCTCTCTCTCTCTCTCTCTCTCTCTCTCTCTCTCTCTCTCTCTCTCTCTCACACACACACACACACACACACACACATACACACGAGAGAGAGAGAGAGAGAGAGAGAGAGAGAGAGAGAGAGAGAGAGAGAGAGACTGAAACTGAGTAGCCCAAAATAAGATTTATAAAAAGAATACAATTAATGCCAATCAGATTAACTGTCAAATCTGTTTCTGAGGGGAAAGAACTTTGGTAATATTTGGTTTCCACCAAGCTGCTTTGCATACTTTGAAAAGAAAATCCAATTTTCTGGAAGTTTTTCTCCTACTTCATTGAAACCACGATTTTTGAGGGAAATAAAATTACAGAAAGATGATGTTTTCTCATTCTGGACAAATTCATGTCATGTCAATCACACGTATTCTCCTTTGATATCACTTCACCCCTATTTTTAGCCCACATGAATAAAAAGAATGCCAACCACAACAGCCAGCTTTTCTTAAGAGCGAGGACAACAATCAAAGACCGGAGCTACTTCAGCTGTGTTTTTGATTTCCCTGCCTTCTGCTCCCCTCTGTCAGGGCTCTCCAGTGGCCCAGGCAGTATGGCTGGGCTGAGGGACCTTGCCTGTCTTTTGTTCCTTCTCCCCCAGCAAGTCTGCTCAGCCCACAGAGACCAGTACAAAGGAGCACACTGCCATTCTTCTCTGCAAGAACAAGGCAATGGTTGTAACAGCAGCCTTCTTTGCCTTCTGTTTAAAATGTGCTGGCTCTCCATGAGGTCATAAGAGGCAAAGCTCCACCTTCTCAAGGGCAAGTGGAGCATGCGTGTTAACCTTAAGATGAAGAGACTTGTGTTTGGATCCATCTTCTCTAATAGAGTGGGAATTCTCTAAAAGCAAGGTTGATTTTTTTTCCGGAATTTTATGATCTAACCAACTATGTTTAGTGCTGGTCCACCTCCTGGTTCTGCAATCATCCCTTTGTGTATGAAGGCCCTAGACCAGGAAGCTCTACTCTGTAGGCAATAAGTTTAGACAGTGTTGCTGGCCTGCCACCAGCCTAGCTTTCCCTACTCATAACTTCCACTACAAAACTCTAAACCTAAGCAGACCCCTTAGGCTTTCTTCCTAAGTCACTATCCTGAGAGTCGATGGCCCCCAGCTTCAACCATCCAGGTCTTGCCTGGAACAACATTGGATGATAAACAAGATATAAAACCTGAATGGGAACTCTATTCTTCTTAGCATTTCATTCCAGGGTAGCAGCTGTCTTTAAACAGCTTGTATTGACTGGCACAGTAGGAACAGGACAGCTTAATCAGTATCTAGTACCCTCTGCCCCTCCCTTCTCCTCAAAGCCACACAGAAGAATGTCCTACCAGGTACTCACTATGGGGAAGATGTTTACTCAGGCAAGGAATCTAGGAGAATGCACTGTAGATTTCTAGTGCAGACAGACAGACAGACAGACAGACAGACAGACAAACCAAAACCGAAAACCCACACTCATCTTAAAAGAAGAAACTATAGTTTACTCTGGAGCCAAATATGAGTTGTCAAAGTCTCATAAACAAAGTAAAAAAAATAACAAATGATTGCTCTGTGATTTTTTTGTGTCTTCTAATTAGACCCAAATTGTCTACTGTATTACATTGTCTTTATTAATATTTATGCATTTAGGAATACACACACACACACACACACTCCCCCCCTCCCACACACACACACCAATGATCACTGAAAATAAGAGGACGCGAATTTGGAAGAAAGTGTCGATATATGGGAGTGTATGTAGGAAGGGGACGGGAGAAATGATGTAATCTTAATCTCAAAAATAAACAACTTTTTAAAATATAGGGTATTCACTTGCTCCCTTACTCTTTTGTTTGTAAATATTTGACAAGGCATCAAGACTCTCACTTTCTGTTTCATCTGTGTAATTGAGGCCACTGGGTGGGCAGGTCTGACATACTCAGACACTCAGTGGAGGACTTAGGAGGTGGGGCCATGCCGCACACACTGCCCTATGTTCTTTGTCTTTGCTCTTTTATCTTTGACCCCTTTTTGTTGTAAAGGAACTGCCACGGGACTTGTGTTAGATAACACAAGTTAAGCCACGGGGTTAGAGAAAGATCCCACACCCACCAAAGTGACTTTCATACTATCCATTCTGCACTGTGCACAGTAATGTTGGCCTTGACAGTTACAGACCCACCAGCTTTCCACGCAGCACTTCAAACTAAGATGGGTTTGTCTCCTTCAGCTGCCTTAGAAATATCAGCTAGCCACTAGATGTCGGGCTTGTCAAATGCTACACTCACTCCCTAGGACTGGGTTTGGTTTTTTCTGCCCTCTTTTTGCAGTGGGTTTGACGATGCTCCACAGGGATTGCACTAACCTGGGTTTAGACTATACTCCATGGTCAAAATTAAACAGAATCTGTTAAGCTCTTAGAACAAAGGAAAAGCATGAACACAGCTCACACAATCTAAGAAGTGAAACACATAGCAATAGATCATCAGGAAATCATCTAGGTTTTCCAGAACAATGAGACTTTGAGTTTGTGATTCACACTCCTGTATTTTGTCTTCTTCTAAGATAAAACATTAAAGACAAATTTTCCTCACTTTGTAGTCAAGAAGCAAGGATTGTCGATATACTTTTTTCATGAATCCATGCTACATTCATAAATTAAAGCCAATTATACTATCCTAGGGAGTCAGACAGGGACAAGAAAGACCAAGCTTGAAGGGTGGACCAGAACAGTGAAAATCAGAGGCTCCATCTAAAATGAAACAGATCTTAAGATTAAGAAGTCAGGAAACCTTAAATCTTAGTCATCAAGCATTTTGGAATACAAAGTCTCTGAAGCCTGAAGCTGCAGATCCACAGCTTTGAGATCATGAAGTGGCCACTAGAAGATCAAAGTCTCAGGGGCTGCTTCAGAAATCACCTTGACTGAAACCTTTAGCTCATAGTGCTCAAAGTCATGTCCTCTGCAAATGGATAGAATTAAGTCATAACATGAACTAGGAAAGACACAAAGAAAAGGAATTAAGAAAACAGAGTTAGCAGAGTAGAGATGCAGGGGGGTACACAGTGGATGTGCTAAGCACACAGGAGGAAGAAAAATCTTATTACATAAATTATGTAAATCCCCTAGGTCTAGTGTGTGTATGCTAATAAATAAATCTGAGGGATGAGAAAATGATACATATTAGTCATTTTCTTTCCCTGTATATGCATATTTTAATATGCATACATTATATCTGTATAAAAACACTAGAAAGCAGTTTTAGCAAATACTTCAGGGGATTCCTGTGCTTTATTTGAAGAAGTTAGACAGAATCTTTTACAGTCCTCATATCTTAAGGAGAACAAAATTCATGCCTCAATTACTTAACTGGTCAGAAGCGACATCTAGGCAACACAAAACAATTTTGAGAATTTGTAATTTCTAGCAGAGACTACATTATAATCAAAACTGCAACCATAAAACCCTTGCTCCTTCTACTACCCAATTTTAGTGAAAGAATAAATTTCATGAGTTCTGAACTGGCTGTTATGTGAAAGAGTGCAAATTGACTCATTCCTCTTATATGCCCTTTGTATATCTAATCAGTTTATTTAGCTAAGAAAGGCAAGCATTTCTACCTAGTTTTTGTTTGTTTTAAAACATCCATAAGAAAAGGCAGGCTATCCTGGGGTAATAGCATGAGGCCTAAAATGGCAATACCTATGGGAACCCCTACTGGCGCCAGCATCCTTAGAATGTGGAACCATTTTTCAGACTTCTTCTCAAGCACACACTGGTTGGTATTCAATGACTGACTGCTTTGCTGGTGACAGAGAAGGTTTATTTAATTTCATTTTGCTTCCCTTTGCAGGGTGTGCAATGGAACATAAATCCTCACACAAGAGAGGCAAGCACACTACCACTGAACCTCAGCTCTAACCCCTGATCTCTTAACGTTTTAATAAAAATAATTTTTATAAAGTGGCTCAAATAAAACTTTCTAGGTTAGTGAAATAAACACGGGTTTCCACATAGGGTCAGCTCAAAATCCTTTACAATTTAATTAGCCTTGAGCCAATTTACTGAGTGTTAGGAAGACCTTTTACTAAGATCTGAACTGTCTGGCTAGTCTATTATAATGGCTGAAATTAAACAGAATCTGTTAAGCTCTTAGAACAAAGGAAAAGCATGAACACAGCTCATACAATCTAAGAAGTGAAACACATAGCAATAGATCATCTAGGAAATCATCTAGGTTTTTCAGAACAGTTAGAATCTCATGCAACAAAACTTATATATAACTGTATAATATCATGTGAAATGGTATTCCAACCAAGGAAAGGTATTTTTATTTACAGATGTGTAGCTGTTCCTTGCTACTTTGTGGTTTCTTTCTTCTTCCATCTTTCTCCACCCTTTTCCTTTCACTCTTCAACCTCCTAACACCAGATCAGAGAGAAAAACGGATAGAGAGGAGAGAAAAGAGATCTTTGAATGAAGTCAGGGGTGAGAAACGGAGGTGACATCATCAAACTGTTTCCTGCTGATTAGGGGCATTGCGGCGTTCCTTGAGGCAAGTTTGATCTTCGCCAGGAGTGTACTGGCTGGTTTTGTGTGTCAGCTGGAGTTATCACAGAGAAAGGAGTCCCCCTTGTGTCCAGGAGATCCAGCTGTAAAGCATTTTCTCAATTAGTGATCAAGGGGGAGAAGAGCTTAGTTCATTGTGGGTGGTGCCATCCCTGGGCTGGTAGTCTTGGGTTCTATAAGAAAGCAAGCTGAGCAAGTCAGGGGAAGCAAGCCAGTAAGCAGCACTACTCCATGGCTTCTGCATCCACTCCTGCCTGCTAGAGTTTCTGCCCTGTGTGAGTTCCTGTCCCTGTTGGTGATGAACAGCAATGTAGAAGTGTAAGCTTTCTTCTTGGTCATGATGTTTTGTGCAGGAATAGAAACCCTGACTAATTTCTTCTTGTTGTTGTTGTTTCCTTTTTACTCCACATGACTACTTAACAGACCACAGCCAATAGTGGCCAACAATAACCAACAACACACCGACAACCCACCCCAGAAAGCATGGGACAAAGTAGGCTGCATGTTTGCTGCGGATCAGCGTGAAAGATGTAACTTGCCACTCTCCTGCAAGTCTTTGGGAGAAAGGACAAGTAGATCGGAGCCTTGAGCCTTGAAATTATTGCAAATACAGAAAATGAATGAAGTTTTGCCTGGTCTGCTCAGAAGAAGCAGGATACAAGTCCTGACTTTCTAGCTAAGAATTTAGGCATGTAAGCAACACCTTCTCCCAAGAGACAGAAAAGGGCCCCAGATTACTCTCAACTGAGGTAACAACCCTGAGGTTAGTCTGACTTTCTAAATACAAGACGAGAGAAATTGTACATCCAGAAGGTGGTAAGTGCAACAAGTAGGTGAGGACTAAATGAAAGACAGAAAACAAAACAAAATGAACAACAACAAAACTACACGGGGAGAAGATACAGCTCAGTAGTAGATCACTTGCTAGATCACTGGGTTCCCAGTACTGAAGAAATGTATGGAATACATAGTATTCACTGTTGGTTTTTGTTTAGGAAGACATGCCTAATACTAACATAAGGGACATACCTACCCATCAGTGTGTACTTTCCCAAGAGATGCCATGCCTTCTTATCATCCGACCACAGTTAAAGTAGATCAGTGTGTCAGAACGTTCACCTACTTTAGTTGTTGCAACACTTTTGGTTAGTGGCTGGTTCATGCCGTAAACACCAGCAAGACATCTGGGCTATTTGAGTTGCCATAGTCCTTGGAGCACAAATCTGTAAATGGAGAGTTAGGACTTTGAGAACTGTTTCTACAGCTACCAACCCAGCAGCTAAGAATTTAGTGATATTTAGTAAGCAACACCTTCTCCCAAGAGACAGAAAAGGGCCCCAGATTACTCTCAATTGAGGTAACAACCCGAGGTTAGTCTGCATTTTAATGAGGCAGTCACTTCTACAACTAGTTCCTAACTCTTCTTTCAGAGTAAGAAGCAAAGAGCCTAATGGACAATGCACAGCACAAAACCTTGATGAATTAAGTATTCAATTTCCAAGCATTTACTGTAAACGTGGTATGGAAAAGTAGGGCTGCACTCTATTTTTATCTTTAAAAGTTAGTTTGCTCATCTACAGTGACTGTATTCTCTTAGATGTTAACATGTTAGGCATGAAGAGAATAGTATGTCAGTATTTTAATTCTAACTGCCTCAGAGAGAGGAGAGAGAGAGAGAGAGAGAGAGAGAGAGAGAGAGAGAGAGAGAGAGAGCAACATGTTCATGTTCCTGCCTGTGGAGGCTAGAATAGGGTGTCAGACCCACTGAAGATGGAGTTGTCAGTTGCCCTGCCCTGGGTGCAGGAAAAAAATCCTTGGGTCCTCTGGAAGAATGGCAAGAGCATTTAACTGTCCAGCTATCTCTTCAGCCATTTAATTTATACTTTCCTGATTACTGGTAAGTTACTTAGCTCTCTCTGTCTTCCTCTTTTTCTGTCTCTCTTTGTGTGTGTGTGTGTGTGTGTGTGTGTGTATCTTTCTCTATGTGTGTCTGTCTCTATCATACACACAGGGCAAGAGTATGGAGGAGAAATTAGAGTTCGTGTTATGCACATTTATTTTTGTTATTTTGTGTGTAAGAGAGTTTCCCAGCATGTGTACAGCCATGCATCACATTCATGTAGCACCAGCAGAGGCAGGAAATGTGCTTTGAATACCCTGGGACTAGAGTTCCAGACAGTTCTGAGCTTCTGTGTGGGGGCTGGAAATGGAACCCAAGTCCTCCTTGAAGAGCAACCAGTGCTCCTAACCACTGAGCCATCTCTTCAGCATATCTCATTATATTTTTGAAAGCAAGTCTCTCATTCTATTTTGATGATGTGGCTACTTCTAGGAATCACATGCTCCAGAGAATGGCTGGAGACCATGCACATGTGGGCAACATTAACTGGACATAGTGGATTATCAAATAAGAAACAAACAAACAAACAAAAGGTATGAAGTTGGGAGGAGGACATACTGGCAGGTGTGGAAGCTGGAGGGAGAACTAGGAAGTAAATATGATTATGTTTTGTTGTATACCTGGATAAACTTCTGAAGGAAAAAAACCACTTTCCTATGTATTCGTGGAAAAACAGTGTTCTTTTCTTTAAAACTATATCAAATTACTCTATGATCCTGTTATATAATTTTTAAACTATACTGCTATGCACAAAGTTTGTTTTTTTTCACAAAGGAAATAAAAAGAGGGTCCAATCATCAGGTCTTCTACCCATACACTTCCCATTCGTGTAGCCTGTCTTTGCATATGCTACTCTGCTTACATAGAATTTAACATGCAAATAGAACTACATTCCCCACACTTTTCTATTTTATTTGTCTTATTTGGGGCTAATTTAACTAATGCATTTCCGACCCAAAGTTACTGAAGATACATACGGCTTCTTTATCTTTATTGATTTGGACCTCTCAGGAAATTAGACGTGGAAAAAGCTATAGAAAGACCTGAATTAGAAGGAAACTGACAACACAGAACTCAGTCCTTGCTCTGGAGGAATAAGAGCTACTTTTCTATGAGCCTGGCTCAGGTAACTGAGCATGGCAGAGGAGTGTGGACTCAGGTCACCTTAAAGACGTGCTCAATAGTAGAAGCGGTTGGGCAAACTGTCCCTGTCACAGGACAAAAGGAGCTTCTAGGTCATTGAATTTACAGGTAGGCAGGAAGAGGGCACAGAACAATCCCTCATACACATCTCTGATGCTATGTCACAACCCTTGGGGTTGGGCTATAACCTGTAAACTGGAATTAACTCCTCTCCACCTGCAAGTCATTTCCAGTCAGAGTTTCACCACAGCAGCAGGATAGAGAACTAGGGATCCCACAGGAGAAATGATGGCCCCTCCCAGGCAGCCACCAATTTCCAAGGACTCTTAGGGGTGAAGTGAGATACCAGAAGCCCCTCCGTAATTTTAACTTATTTAAAATGTAACATTTTCATTTTAAAATAAAGCAAATAGCTGCATTATTTTTTTAAAAACTCATGCTTAGTAGTCATCTTGCCACACGGGAGGTTGAGTGGCCTTACTGTGTCCATTTTGTTGATTTGTCCCCTACATCCTTGGATACGTGCCACACATCCTGAGATTCAAACAGAAAGTCGCATGGCAAAGCTTTACAGACAACTCATTGAGATTTGGATATATTTAATGGATATGTTCATTAGCAAATAACTATTGATGTACAGTACAGAAAATTCACATTCACTGTCAGCTAACTGTTCGTTTACATCCTTCAGCTAACCTTCTTAGATTCCTTAGAAAGTTCTCCCAATTTCAGTTCCTGTACTATTAAATACTGTGTAATTTTTAAAACGCCTTTGTATGGGCAGTCTTGGCTTCTTTTTCCCAGTGGGCCCTCCGTGTTATTTCGAAGTGTTTTGGGTTTTCTCTGATGATATTCTCACTCCAACAATGTATCAGTTAAGACTGAATCAGCTTAAAAGCATAAGAATCAAGTTTTCCCCTTCTTCTGAAACCCAAACCCAACCAACCCTTATTAGCATGATTTACAGCCATTACCTTTTTCCCATTCCTATCTTTCCACCTCCCTTCCTCCCTCTGACAGCTGCTGAAATCCTCAGCTGAGTATCCTGCTGTTTTGTGCTCTCTTATTTAGCATTTTGTGGTGGACTCTACCTGGAGGCAACTTGCTACAAGCTTCCCCAGTGAATCTGCCCACTGTCTGGACTCCTAACTTAGAAAACCCAACTTTTCTCTGCTTCCTCCATCTCCCTTCTAGCAGCTAAGAGTCCCTGCTTGCCTCCCCTGTGTTTCCCTCTCTAATTCCAACAAACCATCTTTGAGTTTCCTTCAGTGTCTGTTTTCAAATTAATTTATCTGTATATCAAAGAATCCACCTCCAAAAAGATTCAGTGTCCTTTACAGGATAACTAACAGATGGCGGTCTTATGTCTCTTACACTCTAGCAAAACTCCTTGGGGTTTTAGCCTACACATGGGTAGGGCCACAGATGTCTTTGGGAAAGTTTTTATTTCCCAAGCACTGCTTCCAGAACCTACTCCTCCAGGATACAGTTCACTTGATGGTCATGCCTTGGTTCTATGGCTCCATTGACACTGAGTTTCCTAACCTCCATCATAGGTATCTACATGCCAGGCCTTTCTCAAGGCCCCTGGTATCCCAACTCTCTTTGCTTTTGGCCAAGAATAAAAGAGAGGGTGGGGATGTTTACTGTGTCTTTTTATAAAGATGTCTCCTTAGAGAAAAGGAGAGGAATATGAAAGAGACACATTATTTCCTATCAGTCAAGCCCCAAGCGCTTGGTGATTTACATATATTACCTTAATCCTTTTAACCCATACATGAGTAGGATGTTATTAGCCTTTAAAAGATATTACACGTGCTCTGACCTACTGGATTTCTAAACAGGAGTGAGATGATTCAGGCTGTATTACCTAATAAAGACATTGAGATTTTGTCTAATGACCTAATAATGACCATTTGGAAGTGAAGTTGCAAATATATTACATTTCAGCCCCAAGGAAACATCCCTAAATATCCAAGGGAACATGCATATTGTGTTTTAGACTTATTTTAATAATATTTTATATGTAAGACATTTTGTGTATGTTGTTAGTTGGTGAGGATACATATTTTAATTAAAAAGTTACAAATGCATAGTATAAGATGCTTGTGGTTGAGACATGAGTTTAACTCTTCAGTCATTTCCATAGATACCTATGATGGAGGTTAGGAAACATGACACTCTGACATATGTTGTTACTTAAAAGCCTTTGGAAGCAAATGGGTACCTTTGGTTGTATCCTGTACTTGTCTGAGAGAATTCTCAGAATACGGAAAGTGTAGTCATGGGTAACCACAGCAAAAGTATTAGAAATGCAATGTGTTCTTTCAAATATTTACTGGCATATAGACACAATTGATACTTGCACTAAAATGAATGGAATTAATTCATGGTACTCAAGCCCTGCCCCCATGTAAAGCCCCAAATTATTTCAAACTTATCACATATTAAGAAGCAAGCACCCAGCTATAAGCAGGGGATTCGGCGACGAGTCCCAAGCGATGAGATCAAGTGTGATGTTTGCCCTACAGCTGGGGAAGCATCTGCCTCCATTTCTCATCCTGGCTGCTGCCAGCAGATAAGGCAGGGAGGTTTGCAGACACATTCCTGGTATTCAGATTAAGTAGAATTTTTTCTCTTCGCCCTGTATCTGTGGAAAACATTGCAGCATCACAAAGAAAGAACTGGTCATCAAGGACCAATGCTTTTATAATGTGACTGCAGGAACTCTTTGTCACTGAAGTGGGAGGGTGGGACAAAACTGAGAGCTGTGAGGATCCGTGAGGACACTGTGAAGGTAGAAAGACTTCAATAACCATTTTATTTCATGAAAGCTTTAGGTAACATTTATTATGGTCCAACTGGTCCCCGAGACAAGGGTGGGGGTGGGGTGAGATTGGAAAAGGACAAGAGGCAACCTGCACCCCGAAGCTTTACTCTGTCTCTGCTTTTCCTGAAAGCTAGTTTAAGCCTTCACTTAATCCCAGAAAACCTTGAGTGACTTCAAATGTTTTCAAACTTATAAAATGTATCCTCTCTCATGCTCTCTCTCTCTCTCTCTCTCTCTCTCTCTCTCTCTCTGTGTGTGTGTGTGTGTGTGTGTGTGTGTGTGTGTGAACCCCTCCCATATGCCACAGAGCATGTATAGAGGACAGAAGACAACTGTGAACTGTCAGGGAACCTTTCTTCTATTGTCATAATTGTCTTTTGGGATGACACTCAGGTGTGGCAAGCTCCTTTACTGAATTTCCCCATGGCTTTTCTTTTAGCAAAAAAAGGGAAGAGTTTTGGGCAGGTATGATGTAGTGAGTCTTAAGTCAGACTCTCGGGGTTTATATGCTAGCAGCAATATGTCACAGCACACCAAAACATCATATCCTGCATGATGAATATCTTAAATTAGATTTACTTGTTTTAGTTTATGTGTGAGTGTTTTAACTGAATGTACATTTATGCACCATGTGTATGCTTGGTGCCTTCAGATGTCAGAAAAGGGCATCAGTACCCCTGAAGCTGGAGTTATGGATGGTTGTGTACTGGCATGGAGGTACTGGGGATTGAACCCAGGTCCTCCAGAAAAACAACAAGGGCCCACAACCCCTGAACCATCTCTCCAGCCCATGTTAAATACTTTTAAAAGTGTTTTTAAATTTATTTATTTTATATGGCTTGGGAGTAGGGAGTAAGGCATGTATATGGAGGTCAGATAATAACGTGTGGGAAGCTGTTCTCTCCTTCATCATATGGGCTCTGACGACTGGACTCAGACTATTATTAGGTTTCGCCTACGGAGCCATCTTCTGACCTGGACATGGTATTTTAGGACGAAAGGATTTAAGAAATGCCAGAGGGAGAGAGGACTCTCTGACATTTCTAAGAATCTGGATCATAAGACCTTCATGTGAGTCCCGGCCTCCCTACATGGAGGCAAACACCTACAGCTCTGAAGATGAGAGGATGGCAGGAGGAA
Source organism: Apodemus sylvaticus (assembly GCF_947179515.1). Taxonomy (NCBI): domain Eukaryota; kingdom Metazoa; phylum Chordata; class Mammalia; order Rodentia; family Muridae; genus Apodemus; species Apodemus sylvaticus. The sequence continues at coordinate 82,503,210 of NC_067483.1, forward strand.
TCAGATTGCCCAGGACCTGCTGGTTCTCTAATCAATTTCCCAGACACCTGTTCCTGATCCTGTCAATCTTTTTCGAAGCCCTCCATCATCTGTCCAACCAATGAAGGAAACACTCAGGGGGGAGCCGTTTGTAAAGCATGTGTTTTCATTTGAAATTACCCATCACATAAAGCAGGTTAAGGAAACACATGGTTTTATTCTTGCTAATCTGTGGTCCAGCCAAGGACCAAGCAGGGCATGAGGAAGTTCCTCTCCTCTAACTCCAGTTCATCATTATGCGACACGTGACATCAAACACACGCTGGGCCTTTCTTTTCTTCACTGCTTTGAACATGAGTTCTCTCTCACAGAATCATCTCTTTGAATACTTGACGCCCAGCTAATGGTGCTGTTTTGAAATGTTGTGGAACTATTAGGATGTGGAGACTTGAAAGAGCAATTGAAACACTACGTGGTCGGGGAAGGGTGAGACTTAACAACTGATAGAACTTTCCTTCTTCCTGTACATTCTTTTCTTTCTGATAATAGAACTGTGGCCAGTCCCACTTATCTCCTGCCCCTTCTGCCATGTTTGCCTTCTCCTCTAGGATAAACTGTAAGCCTTCATAAGCTCCTCCTCTCAAAAGCATTTGTTCTGAATTTTGTCACACTGGGAAAAAGTTGCTAACAGAGCCCATAAGACAGTGGCAAACAGTTAAGTTTTCATTAGATGCTGGTAATTACATCTGACTCACAAAAGGAATCTGTAAGCACTGGAAAGCTAAGAAACATTGTCCTTGGGTACAATCAGAAGTACTCTTTAAAGAAAATAGATCCCAAGCTCGATTCTATCTAAACTATTAACTAGATTTAGTCAAGGATAGACTCCATCAGACACTAGAAAACCCTCCTCAAATGGGTCTGAAAATGCAGGAGTCTGATTGGTGGTGTTTTTCCGTAGAAGACAAACTCTCTTCTTGGTCCCAGGTTAGCCTGCCAGGGATATGCTTTCAGTGTTGTACTCCTGACTCTATACCATCCAAACCTGAGATAAATTGTGGGGGGTGGGGCTGGGGGTGGGGTTGGGGATGGGAGGAAGATGGCAGCTTAAACTTCAGCTCACAGGCTGTGAATTCTTTCTTTTCCCTTCTTTTTACAGGTCCCACCATGAACAAAAGGTCCAAAGCAACGAGATTCTGCATCTTTTAATGAAAGATAAAACAACAATATAAACATACACAAATTTACAGAGAAGAGGTCAACTTTGATAACATCTGGAGTAAAAGGTGTTTTCTCATTTAAATATGGTATAAAAATAAATGCAAGAAACATGAACAGACAATGTCCAGAGACCAGATGCGAAGGGGCGCTTGTTTCAGACTGTGGATACATGGGTGAAATGACACCTTCCGTGCCAACTTATTACTTAATAAATGTGAAGCCATGTGTATACTTAGTGATATATACTTTGTTTTCCTTTACAATTCTTCCAGGTTGTGACCGACTGAATTTCCAGTGAACTGTGCATCTAGCAGAAGCTTTAAGAAAACGAGAGGAAAGGGGAGAAAAATAAAGTTTTCCTTCACTTGAACTTGTTAAAAAGAAAAGGACACAGATCCAGCTTAGTAGGAGGAGAGAGGGAAGCAGAAGACACGTGACGATGAAGGCATGAGTGAGATGACAGAGTCCCTTGGCAAATGCGATGCCTTTATGTGCACACAGAAAAGAACAATTCAGGTCCTTCGTTCATGCAACATCTTGGTCTAACATCCTTGGCTCCGGGTAACAGCGATGGGCTACAAGGTATGGGTGATGGCTCCAATCAGCTCTCATGTGACAAAGACGATCCTTTTAGTAAGACTGAACAAGGCTTGTTAACCTCTTGGATGTGAGAGATTTCCCCTGAGGAAAAAAATATCAGATGAAGAAAGAAAATAATTCCCAATCACTGAAAAGCAGCACCATAGTAGAATCCAGCTACTACAGCAGCAAGTTTGTGAGGGTCAAACTGGACCCTTATCTTTTGGTGTGTGGTCCTGGGAATCAAACCCTAGACCTCACACATGCTAATAAATGTGAGCTCTGGCACTAGGCTCTGCCATCCAGGCCCCAAACTGAGCCCCAACCGGAATTCACACTTAATGATGAACCCTCCTCCCTCCCTCACCCTCCCAGCATGAATACATCAAACAAATGACTCTCCCTCCCCAAACACCCCTCTCCTCCCAACCCTCCTCCCACTGCAAACAGACTGATGGGGTCACAGCACACATTAGCAAATCATAAACATGTCCATGAATGTTCCACGGAGGCTGAGCTATGAGCCAACACCCAGGTTCCCAACCTGAAATATCCATCCTAACAGGAGTCTGAGCCAGGTGCTCTGCAGGGCAACAATGTGAATGCATTCTGTCAAGTTGGTGCTACATTTGCAAATATCAGGATGTGTCAGGTGCGACTAAACTGCCTAGCATGCATTTTTGAAGGCATGGTTGGTAGGAACTCAAACTCAAGTCTATCCCTCCCATGTAGAGCTAATGGAGAAAAAGAAGCCAACTGTGAGTCTTGAGATAAAAGTCTCTTGATTCTACTTTCAAACTAACATCTTTCTGTCATCCGCAACTTGGTTTCTTCGAAAACAGGAAAATTACCTATATACATTCCATGTATTTTTAATTCCACATACTTTATTAATATATATTTATAGTGAGTACATGGAACTTTTTTTTTATTCCTTGCTCTTTTGAAATCTTGACCACCTTATTTCTAAGAATTGTATTCTATAATGATATGGAAGTAGACTTTTTTTTTTTTTATAAGAACACAGTATATTGACTGGTAGATTGTTCTCTCTCTCTCTCAGTTCTAAAATAAAAGTAAGTGGTGTGATTATTTATTTTTATATAAATAATTACTTATATAGTTAAAATAATTATTTATTTTTTTCTGTTTTGAGACATTATAATATTTAGGAAATAACGTGTGTTGCTGCCGTATCCTTGACTTGCTCTCTAATGTAGCCAAGTTTGATCAAGGTGAAGGTGAGAAGTTCCTCATGGCCATTGGCTCAGCCAGAGGAGTGAGATCTCACAGACTGAGTGCTTAGAAACAGGTAAGATTGGTTTCCATGCTGCTGACAGTCTGAACATAGGACTTGGTTTCTTGGAAAGTCCATTCTTCTGGTCCACAGGTGGCAGAGAATATTCTCTGGTCCTCATACGGGAGAAGAGGTGAAAGAATTTCCTTGGGGCTCTTTCATAAAGCCCCTAACTCTATTCATCAAATCTCCCCCCTTTGGCTCTAAGCATGTCCCCAAGTCTGACCTGCTGGTCCTATCTCTTGGGGATGGTAGAATTTAACATGTGGGTTATTTTTTTGTTCTTGTCTGGGAATCACAAAAATTCAGACCAAAGATTCCATGTTTTACACAAGGAATGATATGTTTAGGATTGATTAATAACTCTATAATCACTAGCAAACGTTAGCAAGCCCATAATTCATCTTGATAAGCTTTCCTTGTACTTTGTGTAGTCTTTGGCTGACAATGTGGCAGTCGTGAAAAGCAACATCTTTTCTCTTGGTTGGAAACGGTCTCCCATCTTAGCTTTCAGCAGCTGGTAGTAGAAGCTCCCCACGGTTAAGGAACTGTCTCATCCCATGCAAAACATAGACAATAACGTATTTAGCTGATGTTAGATTTTTAAAATTCTTTTCTATGCTTAAAGATTATACTCTTTCCTGTACTTACTGTTGGGGTCTTGTGTTACTGATATAAATGCATACGTGTGTGGGTATTATTTATTCTGAGATGAAATAATTTATCTTGAAAAGGGGCTTACACTTTCTAATGTCATTGGTGAGGTAGAAGGAGAATAGAAGGCTAGGCTAGTATAGAACGATTTTTCTTAAAACTATAGATTAACATGATTTAGGTTACAAGTCCAGAAAAGAAGAATAAGCTAGCTGTATTGGGATGCCATTTTAAACAGTTTTTTTTTTAACAGTTTGTTTGTTTTTGTTTTTTCAAGACAGGGTTTCTCTGTGTAGCCCTGGCTGTCCTGGACTCTGTAGACCAGGCTGGCCTCGAACTCAGAAATCCACCTGCCTCTGCCTCCCAAGTGCTGGGATTAAAGGTGTGCACCACCACTGTCTGGCTAAAATATGCAAATCCTTTTTTTTTTTTTTTTTGATACAGGGTTTCTCTGTGTAGCCCTGGCTGTCCTGAAACTCACTTTGTAGACCAGGCTGGCCTCTAACTCAGATATCTGCCTGCCTCTGCCTCCCAAGTGCTGGTAATATAGGCATGCTCCACCACATGCCATTTTAAACTCAGACACAATTAGATTTTATTTAGACAAAAATCCTTGCCACTTTTTCTTTACACATTTAATTTAAAAGGAAGTGTGGTTCTCTTTCTGTAGTTTTATTTGTTTTTATGTTCCTGCAAATCATGAGGACGTCTAGCATCTGCTGTGTTATAGACATCAATAAGTCAGATCTGGTAAAAGTTCAGCCTGACTAATATCTGTCCTAGGAAATAACTTAAAAACACTCTCCCATAGGAGCCCACAGGGAAACAGTGTCACAGTCAACCTGGGGATTGGAGACAATAAAGAAACAGTGATCTGAAATTAGAAACTGTGTGCATATGGCCTTGTAGAGTATGGACTTATCAACTTCGCAACGTGAATATTGCTTTTGTGTCTTGCAACAATTAAAAGGGATCCTGGGTGCAGTGAGAAGATCTTAAGAGCTCGAAGGGACAGCAAGCAACTAGAGTGTCTGGTGGCTCGCCAAGATTTAAAGAGCTAGACCCTGCGTGCAGCCTATCTTGCTTCTTTGTGGAAAAGAAAACACACAAGTCTTGAGTTTAGTGCCCGTACTCGTGGGAGACCACTCTCTACTGCTCAGCCTATTAGAAAGTACTGAAGGTCTCACAACACTGTTCCTTCCCTGATTTGCCTTCATCTTTTAAATTGCTTATGGGCCCGTTGCAACAGCCATTTCTAGGCAGTGCTTTAGAAGCAAGTGGAATCAGTCCCTGACTATTATCTTTGAGAAAGTAAATTGAAGGACTAGAAAGACTTTTCATAGCTAAATCATAAACTTTCAACTCTAGTAATTAAAAGGACTAAAGAAAACCTCACCAATAGTATTCACCTCCATGATCACTTCCTACAATAATTTGATAGTTCCATATGAAGAAAGACCATCTTAGTATCTGGACTACATCAATGTCAAATGACATCTGGCAACCCTCCTGTCAGTCTCAGAGAGAGAGAGAGAGACTAGAGCAGATTAAAGTCTATAGGAAAGACAACCACAGACATGTAGACAAAACCTGAAACTCAAGGTATTGTGAGCCTTCGTAATGTGCAGTTGGTGAAGAGTCTGCTAGAAAAAGCGAGCATGTGAACAGTTTTAGAACAACTCAAACCTGAAACAGAGGTGAAAATGGATCACCTTACCAAGAGTCGCCATAAAATTTCACCCTCATCAGACCATGCCCTTCCCATCCTACAGTTTTCCAAGAGCTTCTGCTGTAATACAGAGGAAAAAAGCCCACAGACCCCAAACAACAACTTATAAAGCGCCTATTTTATACTCTAGGTACTGAACCCTGGGTACTCACATGCCTTACCACTCTACCACAAAGATGTAGCCCCAACACTCTTATCTTTTTTATTTTGAGACACAGTCTCACCAAGTTGCCCAGACTGGCCTTGAACTCCTTCCAGAGCTCAGGAAGACCTTGAATTTGTGACTTGCTGCCTCAGTTTCCAAGTTGCTGCAATTATAAACCTGTACCACTGAGCCCAGTTTGTGTGACTGTTCTTGCTTTACCAAGTGAACTATCTACTTATAGTTATGAATTTTAACGGATTCAAAACATTATTCTTGATCTTAAAGCAAAGGGATGAGACAGAAGTATGAAGTCTGGGCAGGAAGGCCAGGTCCTGAGCCACAGCATAGAGTTGGAAACAATGGGAACACAGGAACTTCTTTTCACTATGCTCTTCTGCAGACCTTGACCCATTAGTAAGTACATGAAGCTACATTTTCCTGAGCAGTTGACTCTGTAAGTTTTATGATTGTCCACAGGTACACTGCCTAGCAAGTAGACTGAAGAGTGATAAATGGGCACCGTTGTACCAGATGGCTTCTGACCTTAGCAGTAAGAGTACAAGATTATTTCCATTTTCACCTTCCTATTTAACTCAGCCTCATAATTCTTGATATTTCATTACAGTTTCTAGTTGCAGGTGTCCTGGAAATATTCATGTTGCTTCTACATGTTTTTGAAGACGTGCAAGCATATTACAGAATAATGCCCCAATGATAGTATTACCTGCCCACTGGTTTATGTGACCTGCCAACTGCCTAGTCTCTAAGCATAAAATCAGCAGAGCCGACCATTTGAGCAAACTCATATGAGAAGAAGAACTACAGATACAATCCCTTTAACGCTCATATTGAAAAATGTTCTAGTCTTACTCTTTGCTTAGATTTCAAAATCGCTCATCATCTGGCTTCTTTGTCTCTCTAGTCTGCTTCCTGTTGTGCCACACAGGTTCTTCAGCTGGCTTGGCACCCGCTACTCTCTCAGCCAAGACCCCTTTTCTGCACACATCTATGCCTTGTACTCAGCCTTCAGTGGAAAGCTTTCTATCCACATCTCTGCCTCCTGAATATTGTCATTCCCTTTACTCTGTTGTTCCTGCCTGTGAATCTGCATTCATGTATTCTTGCAAGTAAATTTGCAAATAAATTTATATTAAAGCATGTTAGATAAGTCTAGTAAAACTATGAATGGATAAAACTTTCATAATGCTATATTATAGGAAGTTATATAAAGCTTCTTCCTATAAAAGGAAAAAAGTAAGAGGATTCCTTCAAATATTGACTCTTTAGGAAGACACAGATCTGAATAATTAAATACTTAAACACCAGCCCCTAAATCCCTATATGGGTTAAGAAAGATCATAAGCCAAATAATTCCCATTTTCTTACTTAAAATTATAAATAAGGCAATAGACATCATTAGATAAAAATACAGATGAATCAAAATAAGAAACAATGTAAATTAAAGGATAGTTATGAATAAACTATAAACCTTTCAACATTTTCATTCAAAACTACATTTTAAAGCTTTTTTAAAAACCAAATAAATTATACTGTAGATACTGACTTATGTGAAGTAGGTCAATTTAAATGATTATATGTTCATCAATTGCCATGTTATGTGTGTTTCTGATAAAATAACTTTTTCTAGCTATATGTGTCAAAAATCTATTTAGGTAGATGCAACTATATTTAGAAAAAAATTAAATATTATAAAATAGATCAGAAAACATCACAAAGGATAATGTCCAATAGAGGAATTTACTGCTTATAAAGTGCTATAATCCATAAAATGTAAACATATACAAGTATAGGGTGCATGTATGCATGTTTATATATAGTACACATATAAAGTGTATTAATCAAATGTGATATTAAAAACATGGAAGCTACTGTTATAAATCTTTACTATGTGTGTAGGATTGTAATAGCTATGCTCTAATGGATTAAGAAAGTCTCAATGTTCTGGACCTTCAGAGTATGTCCTATATTTAGCAATGATATGATATAATGAATGCTTTTGTGTGTGTCAGAACATTTGGGTTTTCTTAGGACAAAGTTACTTTAAATTGAATTATTGATTTAAAGTATAAGAATTTGGAAGCTTTTAGAATATTTTGTCAGGCTCATTCCTAAAAGGATAATAGTTTATGTTTATAGGAACCGTATATGAATTGTCTAGATTTTAATCTCCTTTCCTTTTTTCCTTCCTTTCTTCCTTTTTTTCCTTCCTTATTCTCTTTTTCCATCCCTCCCTCCATCCGTTCCTCTGTTCCTCCTTCTTGCCCCTCTTCTGGTCTAGATTTTTCTAATCCATGGCCTGAGGCATGCTGTCTGTGCATTCGACATGCACAGCCTTCATTCATTGTATTTGGAGACAGGATTTCACTAATTGCTCCAGACTGGCCTTGAAATTATAATCTTCTTGCCTTATCCAACTGCATAGCTGGGTTTACCAATGTGCCTACAAAACATCCAGCTTCTATTACACACCCATTTTCTAACACTAGATATCATTTAGAAAGAAAAGTAATATGCAGCAATAAGCTATATTTTTTCTGGGTTGTACTTGACTCTAACAGAAGGCTCTTCATTTTATCTTGTATGTATAGACTTATATGTATAGTTTTATCATCAAAACTGTCCAAGTCCTTTGCTAATTCTCCCAATGGCAGATTACTCTTATGACTTTTATTGACCAAGAACTTCCTGTATACACACAACATTAGCTGTGTATCTGCACATGCGTATTGACAGTTGTGAGAAAGGGTTTACCCGACTTGAGGACAGGAGCTTGCTTTAAACAAAGGCTCTTGGGCTAAGTACGGCGTGGAGCAGCCTTTCGTGGCCTCTCTGTGGATGAGACAGAGAAAGATGCAGTTCATAACCAGGCAAGCAACCACCTCCAAGGTGTGCTGTTCACTAGTGCAGCAGCTTCTGCCATATTCCCAGCACTTTAGGGTATTCGCATGGTTAGTCCGAATGAACCATTAATAGAATGCAGAAGGAAGGCATGCATGATGCAAATGTGACCACCGTCTTCAAAAGACTAACCAATAAATACTCCGAACATGGGGAGCAAGTACACTATGAAATTTAACGATGGGGATGAACTAAGTGGGAAGAAAGTAAAAATTCAAATTTGCATTAAAATGAATACGCAACAGACAGAAAGTCTAGAAACAAAAGACAAGAATAGAAAACATAACTACAGCTCATATGGAAAAAAAGACAGAGTTTTAAAATGTTTTAGTTAAAGCATAAATGATGCTACTTTGCTATGGTTTGAAATTAGGATCGGAATGTGAATGAAGTCTTCAGTTAGAATGTATTCAGGAGACAAAGCCAGGGAGGTAGTATCTATCTCCTATGGGGTCACAGATCAAATGCTGTGCTTGGCTATGATCTAGGAGGGCTTTTGATTGACTGGAGCAAACATAGATGAGCAGTTAAGGTGGTGACAAAATATTAAGCAAGTAAGGGAGAGAGCAGGAGAGAAACCCATCCTGGTGCAGGAACCACTCAGGTTTAATCTGATGATAGCTTTTAAGACATCTTCACCTTATCAAGTCTATAAAAGCTCAGTTTCCATAGAAATGTGATGTCCATATCCACATTTCATACTTTGTATTTTGATAAATTATATAAATGCAAGGAGTCCATAATAGTCATAAAAAAGAAATACAACCGACTGACTTGATCTACAGTGGCAGAGTGGTGGCACTGAGCGCACATAACTCGAGAGCAGCCGATCAGCTCTCTCTATGACATTGTCTTTGTGTTTGGTACCAATTAGTGGAGAGAGTGGGCAGTGCTGTCTTCTACAAGGTAAAGGCTCATGAAGCATGGTCTTCATGCCAGGAGCAAGATCATCATCCGTTAAAAGAGGTTTGGAAATCAGTAGAACATAAATGAACTGGATATTGGGAAGAGGGGTTGTCCATCAAACCTTGCTGTAAGAAAGCCTTGCAGGGATTCAGATGTAGCTCAAGTGAGAAGTATTGTTATTTGGTCAGAAGAACTCGAGTGTGAACACTCCTAAAGAGACAGTCCGCATACTATACGGTCCTGAGATGCTTTCAACCACGGCAGGAAAAACAGAGACAGAGACACACAGAGAATGATTGCAATTCAGTTTATGGAGGATGGGCTCACAGAATCTGCATTTTTCTAGGCTACAAGTAACTTGGGGATGTGGAAAGTTAGATCCAACTTAGAAAGGTAATACATGAGAAATTTTAATCAAGGGAAAAAAATTAAACCTGGGGAAGAGTTGACACATACCATAACTTCAAGAGATTTCCCAGTGGTCATGTAGACATGGGTTTTGTATTACTCTGCTCAGTTACAGGAAGCAGAAGTAGAGGTGATCCTTAGAGACCTCAGAAGAGTAGATGCTCCTGGAAACAAGGGTGGAACCTCTTAAAGATGGATTTGATGCCTTTGCCACCTAAACCTACCATGTTCCTGGACCTCAGGGGCCAGCACAAACAGTAAGCTCATGGAAGAAGACTCCAGGCACTGGCCCTGGTTGAAGAGATTGTGCTAGATTCCTCTGCAGTTCTAAGATGCCCATACTGCCATCTTTTTTCTGTGCTTTCTCTAAACACCTTATAGATTTACAATTTAAAATTAGAAAAGAGAAAGATTTCCCAATGAATTTTGTTTTATTTCTAGTATTAGTAATATATTTTTGTTAGACAGTAATATGTATATTTCAAGTGAACACTTTTATTAATGCTTGGTTATTTTTCCCCTTTGTAGTAACTGAGAAATGCCTATGGTACAATTGTGTGTGTATGTGTGAATGTGTATGTATGTGTGTATGTGTGTGTGTATGTGTAGGTGTGTGTGGGGGGGGGTTGATGTTGTTGTTCATGAACTAGATCAAATTAAAAAAAGACCTTTAATGCCAAAGTCACCTGGATGATTTGGAGAAACAAGACAAATAAGAGCTGAACATTTTTTCCTCTTCTTCTTCTAGATTATACTTTAAAGGTTTAGTTGCTGCCACAGTTTGTTGTATTGTTGGCCTCACACTGGCTGCAATCACAGGAATAATGAATGGCTATGGAGCTGTCCGATATTTCTTCAAGTCTCTCTTAGTCTCTGACTACTACTGGCAAACAAGAATGGCACAGCAGTGAGACTGTGATGCTATATGCACTCAGGAGAACTTGCCCAATCCAGGCTTGCTGTGTGGTCTGCCAGGGCTATGGAAGCCATGGTGGGATGTCTACAGATGCACTCAAAATACTTCTAATTCCATGAAAGCTTGCAAGGTCTACAAGGAGGTCTCTTGTTTTACCATTTTAAATGGTCTCCAGGAACAAGCACAGATTATAAAAAGTAAAATATTGTCCCTCCAGTGTTCCATCAGCATCAAAGTAACTCTCTTTTATCTGGAAAACGTTTCACAGGGGAGTATCAGGGAGCATATATGACACCGTATGTGGTTTTAGAATGGATTTAAGAAAATGAGAAATAGTTTGGTAGCTTTGTCAAGAGATAGAAATGCCAAATAAAGGATTTCAAAAGGAGATGTAATTGAAATCTGACTCTACTGTTAATGGCAGTTAAATCTGATGTTACAATGACCCTATCTTTATCTACATAAGTCCCTTCACACTTTTCCCAGCTACTTGAAATGCACTTAGAAGAGCCTATGCATACCATTGTCCTTAGAACACTAATATTTTTTTTTAAATTCCAGCTGCATGCCATTTAGAGGTAATTTAGACTAAATGAGGTAATATAGATTGAGGCTGAATTGTATCTACAAAGTATGCTGCCAGGTGCTGTGATGTTAAGAACTTATGTGCATGCAAACATTCCTAGGTCTTTTTGCTTCATTCAGTGACAGTTTAACCCATGGACATGAGACAATCTGAGACTCAAACATACTGGCATCATAATGGATGCTCAACAATCTTCAAATAAAAACAGTGGTAATGAAAAATAATGGTGGCTGCTTTATCACAAGCATGAATCCTAACTCAGACAGTTCAAAGTTTAATCTCACTTTCCAGTAAATGTGGCTTTAATACATTGCAGTAAATATGTTGGTATTCAAAATCTTCCTCCTTTTTCTTTCTTACATTAGCAGCCATGTTCCAGTCATAAGCACCTAATGTGTGTGTTAGAACAGTAGCCACTGATCCTGCAGTAGGACCATCCTCTCTGCAGCATCTCTGAGCTTCCCCACTGCAACCACCTGCAGCTCAAGAGGTGTGTGTGTGTGTGTGTGTGTTCACTGGGCCAATACAAACCACAGGCTGGTTCCTTGATTGTCTACGCTCTGTTGTTCTCACTGGAAACCTCCACGATAGTCCTGGCCTGAGTCTGTTGAGTCCTCGTGCCTCTTTCTAGTTTTGATCTTGTGGATCTCTTACTTGGGTTTTTAATTCTTTTTTTTCTGTTTCCTTTGAGCTCCTAGAAATGCCAGAGTGTCTCTCAGGGAGCTGGTGGGAGCCTTGTTCTGTTCATTGGACAGTCAGCTTCCACAGGAAGAGAGAATTAATTTAGATATGCATAGTAGCTGTATCCCAAGATAGTAATTTGAGTCATCTCTGTCTTCTTACAATTATGAATATGCTTAGAGAATGTTTTATGTCTTATTGCCTATGGATTCCCAATCAGAAAAGACAGTACCTACCCAGAGTAGGGACTCAATAACTACTATTTATTTGTTAGAGGAAAGAATCCAGTGGTAGCTGAATATAGGCTACCATTGAGCTATAGATTTATCCCAGAAGCCTTTCTGATGATCTTCCCTGAGGTCTCCTAGTCAGCAGCACGAGCCCAGGGATTTACACTTAGTAGAACAGAACTTAGGAAACTATGATTCAGATTCTGCCTTTGGCACATGTGACAACAATGTGAACATTGCTCAGTATTCACACCTGCCCTCCCTTGGAACCTCTAGGGGTGCAGTGGGTACTCTGTAGCAATATACCATTCACAGCTTGTACATCTCGAGTGACAATTTCAGAACTAATGGTGCTGTCAGGGGAGAATAAAGTTACCCTGTCCAAACTAAATTAGGCTACATGGTTCAAAAACATTTCACCAATGGATTTATACCATGCTGCAGGGAAAGTGGAATTATGTTCTCAGGCGAGTTATTACCACAACCAGTTTCACTAAAACAAGATGGATAGCTGTATCTGGCAACAAAATGATGAAAGGGAGAAGCTTAAGCTCCATCAAGGAAGAAAGAGAAGACATCAGTTCATTTTCCATCAGGTTTGCTTTGGTTTGCTGGAGAGGCCCAATGGACAGTTCGTAACTGTTCTTCACCAAATGTGTCAGAGGGATTTCTAACACAGTTTTTCCATTTTAATGTACCTGCCATCCTGAGCAATAAAAGCCACAGCACTTTAGGAGAAACAACGTGTCCACAAAACCTTCCTGATGGTGAATTCACAGGGGCACAGACATGGAACCCAAGGCTCTAATCTGTTTGCAAGCTGTCATGGGTATCTGTCTCATTAGGACAGATGTTTTTGTGAACCAAGGATGTGACAGGTTTCCTAGAAACTTTCTTGCTAGAACTATACTCTATAAGATAACCTTTGTGAATACCCTGTTTTCTCCCTGCTTCACTGTGATAGAAAATGATACCATAACAGGGGAGATCACGGATAAGTAAGCTAATCTGTAATTTTAGAAATGTTTTGTGGTGTTGAGTGTGGAACTCAGAACATCACATATGTCAAGCAAAACCCTTATTACAAAGCTTTATCTCCTATGGGCTATCTATTAAAAAGCACACAGTGGGAACACACAACCCACAGAGACTCAATACATGTTGGTAAATGTTTGAAAGATTAGTACAATGGTCCATACAGCAGCAGTATGAGAGTGACAGAGAAGAGGATGCTAGATTGCCAGGTCAGCTTCCCTGTCTGTTATTTGTAATGGTAAGACTATCTATCTCTTCCTGGCCACTTCAGAGAACTACCCATAGCTCAGCCACTCTATGGTGATAAGAAGCCCAAGCAGCCAAGTCTCAACCAGAAGTGCTCCATCCTAAATAGAAGGCAGCTAGGGACGGAGAGGAAAGCGGACTGTATGCACAGAGCTCCCAACACTCCTCAGGGCCTGACTCTCTAGCATAACAGAACCACGCTCCCCAAATCTTTACACTTGGGGAGAGATTACACAATATAATATTTTACACTTGATAAGAGCAAGTTAAAAATCATTTGTTCAAAGACTGGTGCCTTAGAAATCAAGGCAAGACCAACAGAAAGTGCCTGTAGTGATCAGCAATTGGAGGACCAATTGGCAGAGGTGGTCTTCTGTCATTAAATTATAGCATGAGTGACTGGCGTTGGGAAACAGATAAACATGAAATTTATTTCTTCCACCCAGAATGAATCATTTTTATCACTGATGTGTAATTTTGTGTTAGGAAAAAAAAACTGAGATCAGGTACAAGATTGAGCAAATAAGAGAGAATGGTTTCCTTATACAGTTGTATTACAATTAAACAATAAGTTTGATTTTAAATGACTTTATTAAGAGAAGAAAATCCACATTTAATTTGAAAGATATTTGCCACATTTTGATCTTTAGTAGGATAAACAAATAAGGAAAGATCTGATTCAGGGTAGTAAGGTTTATAGATGGAGAAGCTGAGGTCCAGCAGTTGAAAAGATTTCTAAAACTCACAAGGTAAGACACAGAACTAGATTTCTTGCTGAAGTGAATAAGCCCATCAATGCCCATGGCTGAAGAACATTTATCACTAACACAGAGTCTGCATAAACCTAGATAAAGAATTGCCACACCACAACTGAGTATAGTGGCGAACCCCTGAAATCCTGTCACTCAGGAGATAAGGGCAGGAGAGTATAGAGTTCAAGACCAGCCTGAGCTATGTAGGGAAATACTCTTTCAAAAACTGACAAAGAAAACAAATTTACTCACTTTACTAAAAAAGAATATTCAAGAATAACTATTTTGAATCTTCATCATTCTTTAATGCTTTGTATTTATATTTTATTCTGTCACTATTTAGACTACTGAGCTATACTGTTCAAGCAGATCCCAGTCCATCTAGCCCCCTGTGAAGACTGTCTCATAAAGTGGAAACTGGGCTGGTTATCTTACTGATATAGCATTAGCCAGTATGTATGTAGCATAGCAGTATGGCACTAGCCAGGCCCAGGGTTGGTTCCCTAACATCAGAAGCACAAAATAAAAATTGCTCCTGACAATGCATTAGAGTCTCCAGAAGGTAATGACAAAGCTTGGTGCTTCAATTTATACAAGTAGGCCAGAGCAGAGGGTACAGTGTGACTCAGAAGACCTTTGCAGTTTTTCTACTGATTCTTCAAAAGACTCTAAAGATGACCACCTTCATTAGGATGGAACGAAACTATTTCCAAAAGGAGGTTAGCTTAGTGAGTTCCTGGGACCTCATCACTAGCATTCCCTAGTAGTCATTTCTAAGTCCCTACTTTTCTAACTCAAAGAGAAGCTGATACAATTTCCTCTTTGCACAACCATGGAGAGACGAGTCATGGGTACTTCATTAATGAACCTTGACAGATGGCCTTGTTGATCAACCCTTATGGACTCTTTTCTCCTTATGTCCTCTCTGCTCTTCTCAGAGGCTTCTGTGGTAAATAAGTATTATGGCAACTTAACGGAAGAAGAAATGGTGATGGACTTGGTGGTGACGGGGGTGGGAGGATGTCAACAACTTCACACTCAGTAAAACACAGAGTGGGGAATAAAGCCAACTTAGTATGAATAACACTAGAGGGCAGGACCTGAAGGGATTTCTCTGATGGTAAGAAAAACACAGAAACAAGGAGCATGTCCCAAGAAATTAGGTTCTTTCTTTTCTTTCCTTTGAGACAACAATCTAGTTGGAAGGCAGTGCATAAATGTGAGTTATACTCATTCACCTGTTAGGGGATTAGTGGAAAGACCAAAGGGAATCTGTTGAGAATAACAGGTTTATAGTAAGCAAATTCTGCTTCTGATCCTGTCTCCAAACTCAGCAATGAGTGAATGATGTTGGGGAAGAGGACTTACTGGGAAAGCAAGATAACATCTGTCCAGAGGTACCCTGGGATTGTTGAGGATACAAACAAAAACCAAACATATGAGGGGGAAGAGATGCCCTGGGTATGCTGAAGCTAAGATGCAAGCCTAGCTGCTGCTCAAAAGGTGGTCCTCTAGTGGACTGGTGGGGCACAGAGGCAACTCAGACATTAATGATGTTCCCTGAGTTTTAGGGAAATGATGGATACAAAAATATTGATTCTGGGGTGAGGACAAAAAAAAAAACTGATACTGTTCTTATCAGCCAGGACGTAAATGTCCCATATGGAAACACTAAACTAAACAAAGATAAATTCCCTAAGATCAGCATTGACCAGTAGTGGACCTGAGTTGGAAAGGAGGCTGCCACTGGGTGGCAGATAAAAAATAAGGTTTTGGTCACAGCCAGCTCCTTCTATGATTTTGGAAAAATCATATTCCTTCAAGATGTACCTCCTCATTATTTTTTATCACCTATACTATAGGTGAATAAATATGCACAATTATTCCTACTTTGTAGGGTCAGATCAGGTTAGAGAACACAATGTGCCCAGAATGAAGCCTGTTGCACGGCTGGTATTCAATAATGGGTGTTGCCATCTCTTTCCACCAGGTTCACAGTGAGATCTGTTGATGTGTGACTTCCCTGCTCCATGTCTGCCTTGGATACTATCCCCCATGTAACTCCCTGCACCTAGGGACCCATTCAAATGCTTATGCAAATTCTACCTTTCCCTTAATATGTCTCTATCTTAAAATCACACCTCTTATAGTTTTATTTGTGTTGAAAATTATTTCATCAGTCCTATAAGGGTCTCCTATAGAACTTATTATATCAGCACTTAGGATTCCCAGGACAGCTGTTGAACCTGAATACACTCTTTGCTTTTGGGGAGCTTTTCAGATTTCCTTAATGATTTCTCCACTGTAACCCCAAAACAGAATATTCAATAAAAATGCCATGTTTTATTTCTCCTGTGGAAGATGATTAATGCTATCTGAGGGGGTATCTAAAAGTAATTAGTATGGTTTAAGTGTATATGTGGATGTGATGTGATGTGTGTGTGTGTGTGTGTGTGTGTGTGTGTGTGTGTGAGAGAGAGAGAGAGAGAGAGAGAGAGAGAGAGAGAGAGAGAGGAGAGGAGAGTAGTTTAACTTTTGTACTTTTGTCTTCAGCCTTTCTGGTCCCCCTCTCCTTCTCTTTTATAGAGAGTTTGGCACTTCTTGATTGATGACTGAAGTCCTATAATAGTTAATGTTATTCCTTCTAAGAGTCCTCTAGCTACACATAACCCAATCTCTTTCTTAGCACCAAGAAGAAGTAATACATCTTTCCCCTTGCATACTGACAACGTGTTTAACCACTAGGCACCTTTGAGCCAAACTCTATTCCTTCCACAGGTTCCTGAGATGAAGTACTGTGTTTGCTTCTTAGCCAGTAACTGTATTTTTTTGGTGGAAGGGAGAGCAAGTGGATCAAGGCCAGCTTCCCCTTGTTCTTTATTGGTTTTGTTAAGGTGCTCAGTATGGACATGGGCATGTAGTACTATTTCAGAAGAGTGGAAGTGGGTCTGTTATGGATTGGAGCTGGAGAGAAAATGTTTGGATTCTCAGAATCTATTCTGCCTACTCTAAGTCATATTACTATTTTAAATTTGAACACAGAAATTTCCATTGTGACTTTTAAAACAATATTATTTCCACATTATAGTAGAAAAGGACTAATTTGAAATTGTGGCTTCTTTTCCTAATAAAAATCTTAGAGAGATATTTTGACATTGTCTTTCTCCATTGTGACTGCAATATTTTAAAAGGAAACTTTATGTTCAAGGATAGAGACTCTAACAAAGCTAGCCAAAAGTTTGTGAAGTTTTTAGTGTCATTAAATTATTGGAATCTTTCATTCTCTACAATTTTAATTGATGCAATCACATTGACTGTTCAAAGTCTACATAGCTGTTTAAAAGTGTTTCAAATGCTCTGTGCAGTCACAACAGCCATAAAGTGAACTGGTGTTTCCCACTGCGTGGTGAACCTTTGAAGGAAACTGAAAACAAAGTTTGTTGAACTCAGGTTGCTTATATCTCAGCACACATAACTCCACTTAAGTTGACCATCACAACAAAAGCCACAGCACACCCACATACACATACAAAGAGCAGCATGGAGCTAACCACACGACTCCACAGATGATGCAGACAAATTTGAGTAGAAACCAAGATTCTTCTACCTCTTTTCATAACAGGTTAGTGCTGGCCCTCAGTGTTGGTGTACAGTTTTTATGGCATGGGAAAATGGGGATGTTTCTGCCCTATAAAAATAAATGTGTTGAAGTCTTTAGTTTGAGCTTACACATGTCAGAAAGTTCCAAAGGTACTGGCACAGTACAAAAAAATCAAAATAAATAAAATAAAAATAACAAGAGAATCCAACAAACAAATATATATCACCAAAACACATGGCGAGAGGCTACGAACATCCTGGGAGGAAAGTTACTGGTTCCTTAGATTAACGTGACAATTTCCAACACCTTTGAAGGAAACAGAGAATAAGAGCCACGTGACAGTGGATCCTTTTAAAGGTAGGGAGCTCAGCTTGCTTCCATGACCACTTGGCTTTGTAATACTCATTTGATTATTTTCTCCTTTCAAAGGCTGAAAGCACACAAGTTGCATTGTCTCAATCTTTTAACCATAATGAAAAGTTGAGGTAAGAGCAAAAAATTGCATGCAGCTATTATTAATAAGGAAAAGGATACATGGAACACAGACACAAAGAGGAACGTATTCCTTCATTGTCTACACCATGCTATCCACTTCTTTCCAAACCTTAGTTTAGCTCATGCGGTTGTGCCTGCATGGCAGCTTTATTTCTACTCTCTAAAGGGTTGGGGAGAAAGATAAGCAGGAAGCAGGATTATGGGTTTTAATAGAGACAATACTTTTGGTGTCAAGGAATACAGGGTGGGCAATGGGACTGAAAATAGGGAAATTTTCATTGAAGATAACAACTGTAATTCCTCAAAAAAGTTAAACTTACCACATTCTGTGCAAATTTCTCAAGAGATGTTCTGCGATCCATTGAGTTTCCAGACTTAAATGTATGGGATAAGTGAAGGGAGTAGGGTGAAGGGAAACAAAGGGAATTTTTTTTTAAAAAAGGCAAGAAAAACAGAACAGAAAAAGACAGGATGGCAAGCCCATATATGAAACCCATGCCCACATGGCAAAGGGGTTGCCAAGGGATGCGTCTCATCACTGGATCCAAGTTCTTTGTTTATGAGTGATTTTTTAATCATAAAAAAAACCAAAAGAAACCCACATATACTTGAGCAAATAAAATGGTGTAATTTAAAGCAAAATCAAGTTAAGCAGAAATGTGGTAGATGTGACAAGCTTTTATGCTGGCATTTGCAAAGTCTAAATAGCTGAAAATCTAGTAGGGCTTCATTAGGATTGGTTCCGAATATTCTCAGAAGGTTGGATTTCTGTTGATACCATTGATCTGATAAAGAGTTGGCTACAGAATAGACCTTGTTCAATGGATAGAAATCTCACTTGATTCTTTCTCTTATTAAAGCCTGTAGCTGTGGTGAGTGATCACTTGACATTTGACTGCCATACTGAGCAGTATAGCCACTTGGAACTAATTTAATTTGCAAAGGCAATGGTCTATGAAAAATATACTCATCAGTCTAATGATAATAGAACTGAAGCTTAATCTGAGAAATTTAAGAATCTATGTTGTGTTAGCATTAAAAAACAATGAATGGTGTTGAGTTTCGTCTACAGATTTTCTATTTACAGTTACATTGGTCATATAAGAGATTTATGGGCAGTGAGACTGATTACAAAATTAATTCATTAATTAAATAATTCTACTGCAACTCTTCCCAAATGTGCTCACCTACCATCTTTGTTTGAAATAGGTCATCAAAATACTAAGTTAATTAGATATAAGTCAAATAAAAATATTTATCTGCCAATATTATTGCATCTCATTGTTGATACCTGAAAAACATTTTATATTTTGCTGTAAATATACATGCTAGCTTTGTAAGTAAACAAAACCTGCTTCAAGTGTCAGCACCCTATTCTTTTTTTGCTGGAGTTTTTCATTTCCTTTAACTAGGAATGCTCAGGATTAACATGAGAAGAGCTTCTAACAGCCTTTGTAAAACATAGACAATGTAAAAACAAATGAAAAATTATACACAGAACAAAATGAAAATAGAAACAAACCCAACTTAAATGGCCCCTAGAAAAGGATGGGTTTGGGGAAAGGTCTCAGAGAATGCATACTTACCATTTGACTGAAACCCTGACCCAACAGAGGTATTTAGTCTGATTAATTATAACTAGGAACTGAGGTCAAGAGAGGTCACAAAGAACCAGTACCTTTCTCTTTGCCTGTAGAAGTTCCTGGTAGGCACTAGATCTTATAAATCGGGGGTATGAGTCGCTCTTCATCAGCTTGTAAATGTGCTCCTGAAAAGAGAGAATGGGCAAGGGGTTCCTCTATCAGTTTAATAGAAGAGTGAAACCCTACGATGAGAGCACTCAAGTGGCTAAAGAACAAATGCAGAAGTACCCTAAAATAGCCGATAAGAGCACCGACGTGTACAGGACATTTGGATCTTTCAGTCCATCATTTCTTTCCCAGAGCAATGTTTACATTGAGCTGGGAGCTACTGAGGAGGAAATAAAAACATGTATGGTCATTTTCAAAATGGAATTTCGTCAAGAGGACATTTGAAATAACTTCAATGTGCCAGTTTATGTGAAACATTTGAAAAAAGAAATGTCTTCTTTTTTGAAAAATGACTCCAAGCCCAAAGTGGATAATGTAACATGGTGTCTACACAGTCATTGGAGAGGCTCTACATATCTACATCTGCTGGTAGAACCAGGCAGCCCAAGGCAGATCTTGCCCTTTGAACAATTCTATGATAAATTATCTTGCATATCTACTTTGACTCAGGTCTCATGCATGAAATTAGTTGTTGGGCTCGTGTAAGTGACAAATCTTTAGTCTCTGCCTTTTATTTTTCTTGTATGGTATCATGGTTTTCATCTGTTCCTAAAAAAGTCTATAGATTTTTTTCTCTCCCTCTCCCTTACCATTCAGACTGAAAGCAAGCCTTATGCCTTTCCGATTTGAAATCTGCGGACGAGCTACACCCTAGCCTCTTTTGTCTGATGGATGCCGATGGACAAAGAAGTCAAGCCAAGAAAAGAACACATTCATTTAACTCCATCTTAATCTAACCCTGGCAGTTTCTGCTCTGGCAGTTTAGGAGAACTTACACTTTCCACTGTCTTCCAAGTCTAGTGAAACATCAGTTAGTTGTGCAGTATCCCATGATGTGAGGGTAACCTGAATGGTCCATGCCATTCTCACACAGAAACACTAAATTTGTATTTTTTAAACTTCCCAGGCGTTTAAAAGATGACTTATTTGAAATGTCTTTGTTCTCTCCTCCTCAGTCAGTGAAACTTATTTTATGTCCTGTAATGTGAACTTTAAACACTGCAGAGTAAGTTTGGCCTTGTGGCATCTCTGAGAGCTTAGAGCACTTACTGACCTGAGCATCTTCAAATGTGTATCGTCCTGGTTCCTTCACATTCTGTGTGGTCTTGTCATAACTCTTAGAATCCAAATTAATGGCACTGGGGGCCCCAGGAGCCAGAAATTCTTGCCATATTTCCTGCACTCGAGAGGGGACCTCTCGGATAGGCCTTTTCTTCAGGTCCTCCACTGCCAGCCAGAACCTGCAAAAATACCACAACACCCGAATGCTCTGAAGTTGCCCCTGGAAATGCTTGTAATGTTCATTCACTATATTAGCAAGCTCACTTTCTCTTGAGGTTCCAATATGAGACCCTCACTAGGTTTATTTTTTCCTCACTAGTCATATTCAAAGACATAAAAGTTCTTTTTCTCTTGTTTAATTTTTACTGTTTTAATATAGAGTTTCATGTAGTCCAGGATGGTCTTGAACTTATGACGCTAGAGATGACATTGAACTCTTGATTTTCATGCTTCTTCCTCCCCAGTATTCAAAAACCCTTTAGTAGAAAAGATTGAAAATCACTGATATTCACTGGCTTTTATTAAAACCAGATGTGCCAGAGCCCTGGTCCTGTATAGTCTCAATTTCACTGATGCAACACAGAAGGGCTTTCGGCAAGCAGAGAATTAACAAAGAAAACCACCCACACTGAAACAGCTGCAATGCTAGGAAGAACACTGGGGTTTCCGTAGGTAGTGTACACCAGATGGTCTGAGAATGCTGAGCCAAGAAGGGTCCTGATGCAGAGGTCTATGGATGGAAAAATGGGGTCCAGGGGAAGCTCTTCTACCTGTGTTGACATCAGAAGTTAAATGGAGCTGGAAATCAGGAATGGTAAAGGAGGCAGTCGTTGAGGTGCTAATGTGAGCACATAAAGACATATGTATAGAGTTACTATATTCTAAGTATTTGTGATCATTATAATTCCCCATAATGTGATGTACTCCCCACTTTAGAGAACAGGGAACTGAAGATGTAAAGATTACATGGTTTAATTGAAGGCATTGAAGGCTAGCCCTGGAAGGTCTGGAGGAGGTGGCATTCTCACAACCCCTCCTTCACACTGTTTCCCTAGCAACAGCATCACCTTTTGTATTCTCATCAATATCATTGGCACAGCTGTCTTACCTTAATAAAATGGAGAGAGTAGCAGTTTTAATCTCACTCTTCCCTTAATAGCAGCTGGATTCTATGAGTGCCCTGACATCCCTGCATCTCGATTTCCTCATTAGTATAGGGATATAAAAAAGCACAACTCCAAGCCCATGTCATAGTTCCTAGAGAACTAGTGACTAGTTCAGTGATGTAGGTTACATAAATAATATCTCAAAGTGCTTGGCACAACTTATGTGCTTAATGATAAAAATCCATGCTATTACAACATTGATTTCACAAAATGTTGGCAAAAGAAGACCGAGGGTGTGTTTGAAGAGGAAGCAGAGGTGGATAAGCAGTATCTTTTCACTTCTCCCATCCTGATATATAAAGTGAGTAAAATGGTCCCTCAATAGCAGAACCTCTAGACCTCAGAGTCTAGAGACTGCTGCTCAGAGAAAGATGTCCTGAGAGTGGTTGAACTGCAACTCACAGCCCTTCTTGCTGTCTGAATCACTCTGTATTGTGGGAAGCAGATATTTACTGGGAAGCCAGGGTACGGTTTAGACTTGGGGAAAGACGGGCAGTTGATTTATACTGGTATAAGAAACACGAATGCCTCTTCATGCACTGTGACCTTACACAAAATACTGACCTGATTCAGACATGTCCTGATTGTCTATGAAATAAGATACAGATATTTACGATGTATAATTTTTATTATTAGATTCATATCTGTCAGAAATAATAAAGGCCAAATACTATAATATACTCAGAGAAGTATCCATAAAACATAGTATGCAATGGGAATTCAAAATGTTTTCCATAGCTGTGTCTTTCTATCATTTATCTACATTTAATAAATAACATGATAGGACAAATAATAGAATCAAGAAATACCTATAGCATGTTTAATATTTATGTGTGCATGTTTCTGTATATGCTATTCACTTTATTTTTATATTTTTTATTATTAGTGCATGTCTGTGTATGTGTGGTGTAGGTATGTATGGTATGTTTGTGTGGTTTATATGTGTGTCTATGTGGCATGTTTATGTGGTTTATATGTGTGTGTGTGTGGTGTGTATATGGAGTGTGTGGTGTATATGTGTATTTGTGCATAAGTGTGGTATTGTATCTGTGTGATGTATGTGTATGTATATATGGTATGTTGTATCTGTGTGTATTGTGTGGTTATGTGCATGGTGTGTATGTGTATCATGTGTTAATCTGAATGGTCTGTGGGCATTAGTCCTTTCTTCCCTCTGTGGGTCTCAGGGATTGAACTGATGCTTCCAGGCTTACAAATGAAGCATTTTAACTTTTTGAATTATATCAACAATCCAATCCAAGTGTGAGGAATGAGACCTAGGGTCTCACTCAGACTATACAAGCCCTGTGATTAAAATATGAACCGTCACACTCAGATTTTTTACCATGGGTTCTGGGGATTAAACGTAGATCCTAATGCTTGTAGAGCAAGCACTTTACTGCCCAAGCCATACCCTCACTCCTGATAGACGTATGTATAATTTCCTTTCAGGAATATTACTAGTATGGCATAGGTTTAACATAAGAAATATCAAAGGTGTAACAGAAATTGAAAATGTGGCAGTGACCTACGTTCCTTCCTGAAGCCCCGTATTCCAGGCCACTCTGTTGCCCAGTGGTCTTCTCACCATTCACTCTCAGCCTGTGAGCCATCTTTGCTAAGATGTCTGCGGTGGCTCTGTGTTACATACTCCCCTTTACTATCTGCTCTAAAGACTCAACATCAGCATCCCATCCCATGGGGCTACTTGTGTTCTTATCTGCAAACAACACTCCACTGAAGTTATGAGAACAGGAGTGTTTTTATCTGTTTAGATACTACTGGTAATTTTTTCTTCAAAGACAACAACAACAAAACAAACAAGAAGAAAAGGAAGAGGAGGAGAAGGAAGAAGAGAGAGAGAAATGAGGAGAAAAAGAAGGGGAAGAGAAAAGAAAAAGAAAGGAATACTCACCCTGCCATATACATGTATAGTGAAATATTCAAATAATGCTTCTTTGAGTTATTCATAATGCATTCTTGTACTTTATCATGGATGATGTAGGCTCAACTTAGAAAAGTTTCATTAGTAGCTACCTCCCCCAAATCCCTAGGACTCTCCAAACAGCAAGAAAGCACACACAAGAATATAAGACAGACATAGCGAAAATGAAAGGATTCGAGTTCTGACTGTAGTCCATCTGTCTGACTGTGAGAGAGCTACAACCTTTATGCCCATTTCTGACTATCCCCTAAAGAAATGCAACAATTCGTTGTCTAGATAAGGTCTCATAAAAATAAATAAATGCCAATATCTTTCTATAAATAAATTTCACAGGGCCTCATAAGACATGATGGAGTAAAAACAGGATATCAGGTTTCAAAAATATAATGAAGACTCTCACCTTAAAAAGATAAATAATAAAGTTTTATGCAGTGAAAACATTGTTTCTATCACCTAAATCAGAGCTAGGAACACCCACTGTAATGCATCATATTTTAAAAAGCTTTTTCTATGTGCCCCTTGAGGTAGAAAATATTACAACAGATCAGAATGATGTCTAGGACTGATGAGAAAAACAGGTGCCCTGGTCTCTCTCTTCTCCAGGCACAACTCATCTCCACACCTCCTCTTATGTTTTATCTTAGCTAAAAGCCTGAGAAGCGATCAGTTGCTCAACTGCTTTTAAAGGCACACAATTAAAACAAAAATTTGTCCTTGGACTTTTGGTCTAAGTTCTTTAACTGAGTTATTCACTCTCTTTTTTTATTGAAGAAGTGAGATTGGAAGTTTATATTGATAAGTAGGTGATGATGTTTAAAATAACTGTACAAATACTATTGCCTGTTGTTGTGATTCAACTCTCCTCAAAGGCTCATGTCTTTGTTACTATGGTGTGTATGTCATGTGGCATTATGAGAAAGCTATGAGAAGGCTATGGGAGTTGTATCATTTGATTAAGAAACATGTTATACATACAGCAGACAAGATATATATATATATATATGTATATACATATATATCCATAATCTAATATATACATGTATATATAAGACATATCTAATATTTATATGTGTATTCTCCCTGCATCCAGGACTTGTATAATATGAACAATCTTAGCCATATATTTCCACTGCCCACTGCCATGACCTGAACTGCTCAATCCTGCTTTTCCACCATGAAGGAGTAAAATTTCCTGAAACCGTGAGCCAAAATAAGCCTCCCTTGTTTGTTTCTTTTGGGCATTATAGCATGAATACTGACTAATACAAACATTTTCTACTTTGTCAAAATATCAGTTTGGGAGTTCTAAATTATGGAGTCAGAATTTAGTGGTCTAAATTTATATAGCCAACAAATTCAGAGGCAGTACACAAATAAACAATGAAAAGCAGATGATAATGCCGAATAGCTTTTGCCTTGCTAGTCTTTCTTCCATTTTTAAGTGGCAGAGATGAATTTGTTTACATCATCGTGAAGCTATGAGTGGGACAGGTCACTTCCATCTAAGATAACTAGGCACAACAGTGACTCTCTAGCTCACAACAACAAACTGTGACTTACCTTAAGTTCTCTGAGCTGAATTCTGATTCTAGGAACTTAAGGAACTGCTCTCTCCCAACTGGGTCTTTCAATGCCTCATCCATGCCAAAGCCCCATCGTTTTACCCTCTGTTGGCTTGGTTCTTTGCTGTGAAAGAGAAAATAAGGCTAAATACATCCCTCTTATTACAATTGCCATTTTGTTAGGGATGGGTAAGGCTTTGGAGATGTAGCACTGGTTTACTTGAAAATCAAGCAAACCATTCTGTGTAGCCCAGAATGGCTTTGGACTCACAAAGATCCACAGATCCCAGGTGCTAGAATTAAAGATATGTGTCACCATACCTGGGCCAATTCCTAGTTTCTTTATTATATATACCTTAGAAGAATGTCCATCTTTAACTTATCTTCTATACCCATAATATATTACTGACTGACTATTCTTCATGAAATGACAGTGAGGTATGTGTTAGATTGATAATATGATCTAACCCCGAGGGATCATCTGTCACTAATAGTCTGGATGGAGTCTTAGCAACTTTACAAAGCTAGTATCCCTTCTCTCATTTTATAGACAAAGCTAGTATATAAAGAACTTTAACTTGATACCATGTCATATAAAGAGTAAGAGGCAAAACCTAACCACTGTTACTCAGAGCCCCATTTCAACCACTATATAGTCCAACCTGTGGTGTATGTAGATCATCCTTGGAATGATGCATTGGTGCCTGTAGGGCCTCATTACATCATATGATTATACTGCAATTATATATTAACCGCATTTATAATAGATTTGGGAGTTCTGTCTTTCTCATATATGCATATATGTATATACACAAATTATATATGTGTATATATGTGTGTGTGTGTGTTTATGAATATGTGTATAAAACCTGTGAGTGAAGACTTCTGGAGACTCTGCCTAAGATGAAACAAAACAGAAGTGCTGTGGAATACTAACAGTGTCTTTGTACAGAGACATGTAATCACCCCGAATGAGCTTCAAGACTGATACCACAATGCTCCACACAGCTCACCAAAGAGATTTGGAATTCTACCTGGGCTTGGGTTCTTAAAAGTCAGTTTCTCCATGTTTATGGTGAGTTCATTTGGTTTTAAAATGAAATTTATATAGGCATGTTTGCACCGGGCTTAAAGTGTGGACTCACTATCAATTTTGACTAAACACAGGCCTAAATGACTCTATGGATTTTCAAATGATTTAATAGCAAGGAGCTGAATTTTAAAAACTGAAGATCTGATTTTTGACTAACTCATATTTAAAATATCACCCCTAATTTTGGGCCAGTTTATTCAGCAATGCAAATTTGTTTCTAAAATTAAATTTATGTTTTGAAATCTATAAAAATTCATACATATTTACATTTGAATTTGCTTATATATAATATGCAAATGTTTGAAGTATACAGCACATAGATCTCAGCTGCCATCCTACTGTCCGACAGCACACCGACCTGTGAGACCCCATGGGCCTGTTACTTAACATCCCATTGAGCACCTCCTCCTTCTTCCTTGCTCTCCTTACTTTTCCCAGCCTCTTTGGACCACTATTTTACTCTCAGTTCAATCATTATTATATTTTTGTAAGAGCATGCAGTTCTCTTCTTTCAACGTCCCACTTATTTTACTTAATATAACGCTTTGCGGCTCCATCAAGGTCTCCACCAGGTCTGATGGCAGGATAGCACTCTAGCAACAGGGCAAATCTAAGTGTGGAAGCCTGCACCTAAAATCTCTTTTTGATCAACAATGCTAAATCATGGAAAATATAGAGCAGGGCAGTATCATCTTTCCAAGGAGTCAGCTCTTGAATCTGTTATTTATTTCATGCACTTTCTTAAACAGCTGACATAGTCAGAAGGAAGTAATAGTCTTTACCTTGCTTCAAGTTCCCAGAAAGTCGTATCGTCTGAAAGCCATGGATTGGAAGGGTCAGGCGGCACAAGAAATGGGTCATACTCTACATACTGTTCTGTATAACTTAGTAGACTAGGGAGAAAACAGAGGAGGATAAAACAAAAACATCATCTCCACGTTAACTTTTCACTCTGAAGTTATTTCTCGCTCAACGTGAGGGAAACAAAATGAAAATGGTGAGCCGGGGAATCCACAACCACTACATGGGAAAGGACTCCAATGGTAATTCCCATATTTCCACAGCCTACATGCCACAGGTCTCCATGGTTCTTGCAGACAGACTAGGAGTCTACCTCCCAGCCTGAGATTGGACGTGAGTGAGATCCTGTAAAGATTATATGGTCCAGTCTGCCTGAGCATGGAGAACAGAGAATCATTCCAGTCCTGGCTCGCCAGAACATTCATAGCCAAGTTGCAGAAAAGATTGGAAACATTGTTTGTCTCAAATACAGATAGAAATCCCTGACTAAAATTATTTTTTGATACCAAAAAAGGAAAGGAGAGAGGGATAACACTGGAGAGGAAAAGCTTGGTAGACTCCTTAAGCAAACAGCATACATTTTTATTAAGAATAGGCTTTTCTTTTCTAAATCAATTCCTCTATGGAAAGAAAGGGAACCTAAGGGTATTCATAATATCCAAGTTATGCTTAATTTGTTAGCAGAATCCACATTGGAAAGAAATAAGCCATTGAAAGCTTTAAAGATCACTGAAAATTTGATGTTGTTCTATTTTCACAAACATAAAATTTTTAGTTAAGATAATATAATCTAAAATCATAGTTTAATTCAAAATCTTAGCATTTATAAAGAGTTGATTATGAATGTTAAAAATGAATTTACAGAGTCACTAGGTTGCCAAATAGGAGCCAGTTATGTTAAAAGATTCCTTTCTTCCACCAGGAGTAAGAAGATGCCACTCCAATAAACCTGATTCTTGGTTCCACAAGGATTGGACTTCTGCAACATAACACAATCTGTTGTCTTTAAATTATGACAAAAGACTTCTGTAGAAGTTTGTTCATGGGAAAAATTAAGACAACACACTCCAGCAAATGTCTCAACAATTTATTCCACTCTTCTACAGTAACTTGCTTCCCATCTTTAACACAGTTGTCATATGGCATTTACAGTTTGTATCATGGGGCTAGAAGGAGTACTGGACTTTCTTATAGAGGACCTGGGCTTGATTCCCAGCACCTGCACATGCTTACAAACATCCATAACTCTAGTTCCAGGGAACTTCAATGCCCTTTTCTGGACTCTAGGGGTACCAGTTCACACATGCATAAAAACACACACAGACAAAACACCAATGCACATAAAATAAAAATAAATACATCTTTAAAAATAAATACATCTTTAAAAATAAAAATTTATAGGAAGAACAACAATATCAAACAAGCAGACCTCCCAGAGCTCCCAGGGACCAAGCCAACAACCAAGGAGCACACATGGTTGTGTATATGTAACAGACGATGGCCTTGTCAGGCATCAATGGGAGGAGAGGTCCTTGTTCCTATGAAGGCTCGATAGATGCCCCAGTATAGGGGAATCAAGGGCAGGGACGTGGGGTGGGTGGGCCCCTCATAGAAGCAGGGGGAGGAGAGATGGGAGAGAGGATTTCTCAGAGAGGGGGAAGGCAGAAAAGGGGATAACATTTGAAATGTAAATAAAGAAAATATCCAATTAAAAATACTTTGAAAAATAAAATAAAAAATAAAAATAAAAATTTATGTTGATACCATGAAATACTTACCTATCAGCAACTTTTGACATTTTTAACCGATGCCTATCTAACTGTATTTGCCAGTATTTTATCTGAAAGAGAGGTGATGACGTAGTACATAAACAATGGCAAATCAATTCTCTAACTTTTAATCCTTGCTCAGTATATTATAGGAAGATCAGTTAAAGATAGAAAAAATTACTGCATAGACCTATGAATATAAACATAACTAGTATAACTTTAGAACAATAATACATTTGAATAAAATGCTTGCTTCAAGAAAACAACTTTATTGAAAATGTGCTATGGTGATTTTAAATATTCAGATCTACATTCAAAATCAAAATTCAATATCCTACAAATATTTAACTCACAAAACCAATGTACCTTTATTGGTTACCATGATTTTTAAAGTAAATTTTATAACTTTGTACTATCCCAAATAAGGTTTTTTAAAAATTTCTTTATTAATCATTTTATTTGTTTTTCTTATTAATCATTTTATTCATTCCCAAGAAAGGATTAATGTTATATAACTTGAAAGTAATCTTATTAACTCATGAAATATGTTTATATAAATACACAATCAAACTAATTTAGAAAAGAAGTTCCTGAACAACTTTCTTCTTATAAATTATAAGGAAATTATAAATATCATATAAAAGTGAACATTGACTTTTGATGAATCTCAGTGCAGTGAAATATTAGTGAAAACAAATGAGGGGAGAGGGATCCCTCTGATTAAGCCAATTACAAGAGGCAGTCATGACTTGTTATCAGACTTTGGCATTTACTTTGAAATATTTCTTGGAGACAAA
Source organism: Apodemus sylvaticus (assembly GCF_947179515.1). Lineage (NCBI taxonomy): Eukaryota > Metazoa > Chordata > Mammalia > Rodentia > Muridae > Apodemus > Apodemus sylvaticus. The sequence continues at coordinate 82,533,595 of NC_067483.1, forward strand.
CAGACTTTTAAAAGGGACAATCAGTGGTGACACATCAGTGATGACAAATTTCAAAAGGTTAGAGAAATCAGTGCTGTGGAAACCAGACTGCCCACACTGCTTTGGTGATGGTGTCAATGGACACGTGGAAAATTCGACTCTGTCTCCAACCTACTGTCTTTTTTAGGACAAGGATTTGGGGCTCAAAATGGGACTTTCGGGGAGTGGGGGTCCAGAAAAGGGGAAATCATTTGAAATGTAAATAAATATATCAATAAATTAAAAAAATAACTCTTTATGGCCAAGACACCTCTAAGTCAGGTGTTGGTTTAGAAAAATTGTCTGGAAGCAAAGATAAATTAGTGAAGAGCTGTAAGAAGCATTTCTATATATGTCTTTATTTCATATTCATGTCTTAGAATCAGACCAGAGCACATATGCACACATATGCACACATGCAGTACTACTGTAAGTTGACCCCCCAAGGGCTTCCATAGGCCAAGCAAATATACTACCAACTGAGCTATATGTCTACCCCTTTGGTTAAAGTTTTGTTTTGTTTTTGAGAGAGTCTGTGCTCAAACTCAACTTTCCAAGAACTTTTGATCCTCCTGCCTTCAGCTGCTGAGGGTTGGAATTACAGGCAAGTGCCACCATGCCTGGCTTTCACTACCTTTTCATTGTAAATCTCTATAATACAAATAACCATCTAAAACACCTGTATAAACGTTCACTGTCTTCCACACAGAGCCATTGCCCTATTCGTCCTAGCTGGTCATTTCATAGAAAGACCCACCTGTTGCTGCAGCTCATCTTCTGTAGGAGGCTTGGCTTCTGGTGTAGGTGTGTGGGTGGGACTGTGACTTCGGATGTCATTTTGTAAACCATAGACAGACTATATTGAAATAAGAAGAAAAGTGTCAGGACAAGATATCCCCTGTACCTGTAGACCTTCCACAAAGCAAATTCTATCATATGTTTAGTGAACAGTCTCAAAGCTTATTTGATGTTTCTTACCAAAATCTAAATGGGCAGTGAAACAGTATAGAAGAGGGAGGAGGGGTAAATATTACCAAGGATACTTGAAAAATACATAGGGAGTTTCCACATCTCCCTCTCTCCCTCTCTCTCTCTCTCTCCACCTCTCCCTCCATCCTCCCTCCCTCCATCTGTCTGTCTGCCTCACTCTCTCAACACACACACACACACACACACACACACACACACACACACAGAGTGAAGTCATACCACTTGGGGTAATAATGTCTGGCACTCCCAATTGTGTGCCAGACAAACTGAGCTGACATACGTTGATTCTTTTTACAGTACTCCTCTGCATGCCACCTCAGGCTTCTGCCACAATTGATGGTGTGTGGAGAGCTGATGGTGTGAAGAGGATGGAGTGTGAAGAGCTCTCCTGTTAACAAAAGCTCTCTGGGATTTCTGGGAGGAAGCCCTCAGAAGCTCCAGCTCAGATATCAACACGGAGTCTAGTGAGGAGAAGAGGGTTCATGATCACTTCAGCATATGCAAGTTCCACCTGTTTACTCCCGTGCTTTCTTCTCCCAGTTTGAGCATGTGCCAGTCAGCCACAGGAAGGGATTTTGAATAATTCAGGTTGGAGAGGGGCACACTGCATTTTTTGGAGAGCTGGCTGACTTTTGGATTTTGTTCAGCTCCATTGGTGGATGAGCTGAGGGTACACTGTAAGCAGAAGAAAAGAACCAGGAGCATCCAGAAAGCCCAGGCTTAGTGTGGGTTGCCTTTGCTCTTGGGATCAGAGAATCCCTAGAGGTAAGATGTTTGCTCATTGAATCTAAATAGGCGTTGTAACTCCTTCTGTGGTTTTTTTGTCCTAACATTAAGGGAAACTTCCTCAAAACCAAACTAAACACACACACACACACACACACACACACACACACACACTAAAAAACCAAAAAACTCAGGTCATATTGGGGATCATTAACAGAAGAATAAAACAACATGACATAAGGTTTGTGAATCTGCAAACATCTTAGCTTTAGTTCATCTTCATGTACAAACATTCATTTTAGAAGAATGTTGGGTTATATGAGATTCACAGAAAAGATCTTCAGAGACATAGTGTTTTTTATTAATGATGGATGACATTCTCTGGACTGTTTTCAGAGTGACTTGTGCTGGACCTGGAGGTGGGAAACTGTTGTGAATGGCCCTGGTGCTGTTCTTTTGAACCAATCCCCTAATGAATAAAGGAGCCAATCACTGGGTAAGTAGGTGGGATTTTCGGGTTGGATGAAAGAGAAAAGAATCAGAAGAGTTAGTTCTCTTTGGAACCAGGACATCAGGGAGATAAGACGTAGCTGCTAGAGTTTCCTAGTATCCTGGCACATCCCCAAGCATCTGCCACTGGAGGAATCAGATTTTAATAAGACTTACAAGATTAGGTTTGAGTTGTTGCACCTGAGATTGAATTGCCATTGTTTCTGAACTAAGTTTGTGTCGCATTTTCCTTCATGCAGTGGCTCATCTGGGATCAAGAGAGAAAGGTATGGTGGCCAAGCATAGGTCTGCTTGAGGTGCTCTACAAAGGCCATGAGGGATTTGAAGTACAGGATTGGCATGGTATTGACTTACCAGTGGGAACCTATCGAGCTGGGTGGAGAGACTGTGATGTTCAGAGTTAGAATCTCCATGAGATAAAAACGGGTCAGCCATTGCCCACCAGTACATGGCCAGTCAGGCCACTGGGACAGAGGAACAAGCATGTAAAAGAGCCAATTCTACTTTTTAAATATTTTCCCCAACAGATGGTGCCTTAATATTTCATTCAACAGGACACACACACACAACACAACACAACACAACACAACACATACACACACACACACACACACACACACACACACACACACACGTGTACACATGTATTTACAAATGAGAAAATTCCTTCACTGAGCCTGGGAATGTTCAGAGGCAGAGTGACTAGCATCTGCATCACTGTATAAAATTGCATATGGTGGCTCATGTCTGTGATCTTAGCACTCAGAAAGTGGAAAAAGAAGGATTATAAGTGCAAGGCTACCCTCTGCTGCATAGTGAGTGCATGGCAACTCTGGAACACTTGAGACCCTATCACGTAGCACTAAACAAAAGCAGACATCCATCCCTCCAGTAGCTTTCAACGGACAATAGGCCCACAGCTAGGTGTGACTTTGTAAGCCCTTTCCCCTTCTGTGCTGGGATTATGGTTAGGTTGATCTTGCACAGGTCCTGTGTATGCTGTCACAGCCACGATGAATTTCTGTGTGCAATGTCCCTTTCCTGTCTGGAAAGCTGTCTCACAGCAACTTTTCACAACCTCTGGCTCTTACAATCTTTCTGTTCCTCTTTCATGATAATTCTTGTGCCTTGGTAGCAGTAAGAGTTAAACAAATATCAGACTTAGGGATGAGCATTCTACAATCTCTTACTGTCTACACTGTGCCCAAGGAGTGAGTCTCGATATCAATCTCTAACTACCAAATGGAGTTGAAGAGGAAAGAGTCCGGGCTAGATTTGATCTAAATATACTATGCACATATATGCATTTAAGAAACCCTCAAACAATACATTTAAAATGTAAAAAATACAACTTGAAAATGGCCCAAGGTTTACAAAAATAAAGAGAGAGACAGGAAGGAAGAGGGGAAAAGAGGGAGGGACAGACAGAAGGGGGTGGGGAGGGAGAGAAGGAGGGATTCTTTTACAGCAGGCAGGGAAGTGCTGCCTATACCTATGGTTGTGTCATAAAAATGCTAATGTCAAGAGGGCTTCCTACTCTTTCTGTAGTTAATTGTATTTTTGATCTCCCTTTTCCCTCAGAGTTTCTCTAATAATTACCGTGTTCTCTCCTTGATATCTCCTTTCCCCAGAAATCTTCATGCCCTATTCCAGCCTGCAGGGCTCCAAGAGGACACGTTCTGTTGAAATCAAGTATCCTAGCTCTCTTCCATCACAGTCCCAAGGCATCACCCTTCTACCTCCAAACATGTTGGAGAAACAAGGTCCTCAAGAAAACCAGAGAGCATTTACCTCAGCTTAGTGGTCCCTGCTTGTGAGCAACCATGACCATGGGCCTATTGAATATTGTGTTCCCTCAGAGAAAGAGGGGGTAAGAAGGGTACCTGTACCCTCATCTGAGATTACCTCCTGTACTCCTTAGCCATTTGTATGCAATTCTTCACTAACTGCACTTGGACTAGGGGCTTGGAAGGTACCAGAATATATAGCCTGGGAAAGTTAACTGAGAGGGACCTCCATCTGTTTAGCCAGGGGAATGCTGATACCTACAATGTATGGAGGACTTTCCAATGCAGCTACTTTTGGGGTCCCTTGTTCTCCTGTGAATGGTTTCTCACCCTGGTTCTGTAAAGCCCAAAAGATTCATTGGCCTAGGGTAAATGTTGGTGGAATGCACTTTGGCTTATCCTTGGGTTCTTCTGAGGAGAAGTAGATGTTTCTTTGTTTCACTCCAGAGAAGGAATTCTCAGGACACAACCCCAGAGTGGAGTATGTTTGCAACACCCTGTGATAGATGTTCTGAAAGTAGACACTTCAGTAAGACCAAGGGACACACATCCACTTACCTTGCGTGTTTTGTGTGGGTTTCTCATCCGGGATGATTTCTTAATGTCCACTTCTGTAGTATTTACACATCCAGGCTGGGGGAAGAAAATGATAAAAGAAATCTTAGGTATGCCAGCTCTGGCAGGATCATCACTAATGAATCCCTCCACAGAGACTGAGAAAATCAGCAGCTTCCAAGATGACCTGGCCCATTCCATCACCTACCAGTAACAAAGTCCTCTGCAACTTTATCCTTCTGATATAATATTGCTAAAATATCAAACAATTTTCAGAGACATCACTGAAAAAGGACCCAGGCTTGGTATGGGAAGCATGTATCTGCTGCAATGGCTCAAACTGAACACTCCAAACAAGGATCACAGAAAGAATGGTGTGATTCTGATGTCCACACAGAGCTCCCCACAGGGCATACATACCTTACTTATGCTGCTTTTATGTGGAACTTACTTTTTCACAATGTGCACAACTACCATAGTATTCAGATTGAGACAGCACAAACCCCAGAATGAATCATTTTTATAGTGATTAAGAAATCTGGTACCTGGGCATATTGCTTTCCTCACAGACGGTGCATAGAAATCATGGTCCCCATGGAGAGGGTAAGGATAGAAACAGGAACCCATATACTGTACTTTTCCTATAAGTTTCTGACTTTCTTTTTCTTTTCCCTTAGGTATGTAAATTCCTTCAAAATATGAAGTTGAAAGAAATGTGGGCCATCTGCTGCTGGCTTCCTGACAGCCTCAGAGTCTTACTTTGCCAGAATTACTGTCCAGTTCCTCAGAAACAAATAGATGTGAACTTCTTTTGTATTTGGAGAATGAGGGGGGAAGTGGGAGGGATGAAGAGAGAACAGAAAGAGGAGCGGACAGAATATGAATCAGAAATGCTCTCTCCAAACAACAGGTGGAGGCACAGGAAGCAGAGAAGAAAGGAATTTCAGAAATGCAGAGAATCTTAAACCTGGGAAAAACAATTTTTCCTTAGGTGGGTTGTGTTTCCATCCGTTGAAGTCAGAGGTCCAGTACTTATGGAGATCTGCAATTCATTTAAAAACTATCAAGTTGTATATTTCTGGCCAATCATTCAGGTTTTTATTCTATCACAAGATTTAAATGTGTACGACACTGCCCCAGGGATCCTGTGACTCTGGAGTTTGGATGGGATGAGCAGAAAGGACTGCATCGCTGCCCATTACCTGCTGAGCAGGAAGATTCATTCTGAGTAATTAGGGACATGAGCCATTCTCAGGAAGTTCACCAACAGCTCAGACACTGTGATCAAACCCACCACGATGCAGAAAAGCATAAGGAAATTAAGGAAGAAAATATTGTTACTGTTTTTCAGAGAGCTTACATTAAACTAAGCGCAAACATATCCACATAAAACACTACAGATATGGAAGGAAATCCATGTTGTGCTGGGATAAATAGTTACTTCAGGATAACAGTTAAAAAGGTTAGGGTCAGTGAGTGAGGTGCCTCGATGGTAAAGATTCATGCTATGAAGGATGGCACAAGTTCAGTTCCTTGTAACTCACATGTTGGAAGGAGAGATATGACTATTTGCAAATTGTTCTCTCACCTCCATGTGTATGCATTGGCACAAGTAGGCACACACACACACACACACATACACATTCTCTCTCTCTTTCTCTCATTCACTCACTCACTCACTCACTCACCCACTCACTCATTCAATACGCAGCCTCAGTTTCTTTCATTTTGAAAGAACATCAGCTGTGTTGCATGAGACTAATTTATAGACAGTAAGAAATTTGCTTGAACTACTACTCCCAGCACTAGGCTGACCAGTACCCAGTATTTTTATTTAGTCTTTCTGTGATATGTAAACATTAACCTCTTAAAAAACAAAAGGCCCTTGGATTTTAATAATTTTAATATAGGCAGAGTTCACAGCCATTGATCTACTTGCTTCCCAAGATTCTTAGAAATATCAAAGCACTGTGTTTTCATTTGTCACTCAATTTCTAGTACGTTGTGGTCATCTTTCCCCAAGCTCAGCCATTAGAGAAGGGGTAGAAAAATGTTAAACTTCTATTGATATACTGATATTGATTAATCAAAACCCAGCATTTCCAAGGAGATCATAGACATTTTCTTTAGGTTATGTGCTTGGAGCAACAATGCTGGTATTTCTCTTCTATGGGAAAGGAATCTAAAAAGAGAGTAAGGCAGTTTAGACGAGCCCAAACAAGTGAGGTTTCCATGAAGCAGTTTGTCCCATGACACCAGCAGGTTCCTTATAAGGAATACATTCCACATGAATATTTGTGTCATATGAGTATTAGCAAGAAAGGGAAGCTGAGGCTGGAGAGATGGCTAAGCGGTTAAGAGCATGCACTATTCTTAGAGATCAGAATTCTGTTCTCAGCACCCATGATGGGTGGCACACAGTTCCCTGTGACTCTAGCTCTAAGGAGATCTGATGCTCTCATCTTCTCTGGAGGCACCTGCACTCACATGTACATACCCAACACCAAAGTTCATATATACAACCTAATTAAGATAATTGATAAATAATTAATAAATAATTAAATTTTATAATTTAAATTATAATTTAAAATTTTAATAATAATTAGTTTATTTTCATTTAAATAAATTAAAAAAACAGGGAAAGGAGCCTAAGGCAGGGTTTTCTTGAGCTTATATGCAACAGGCCTTCATAACAAACAGCACAGAGATGCTGAGACTGACAGGGGGACAAGAAATTGAAGTTAAAACAAAGACACAGTATACATGGAGCAAATGTCTGGAGGACAAACTCCGTCAGTGAGGGGCAGGTGATTAGCTGGACTCTGGTCTGACATTCTGCCCCAAGCAGGAATCAACCAGGTTCTAGAAAGTTTCCTGCTGCTGTGTGACCTCATTCCCTCTGTGTGAGATCATACAGAGAAAACCTCTGGCTCTGAACTGTGAATAGCTGTGGATAGCAGCAGAGAAAGCCAAGGAAACAGAAACTGATTATCTCCCCAAACAGTCCAGTTAGTTACACCTGCATGTTAAATGCAGACGAGCCCAGGCTCCACGTCTAAACCTATCCCTCCAGAGGGCCTCTGAGGAAATGAAAGCGTGAAAAACAGATGCTATTTTAAACATGTGCCCAGTCTGAGTTAACTGAACGATACAATTCCCTCCATGAAAAGCCAGGCCTCTAAGTCAATTTGACTTCATAGCAAGTGGGATAATTAACAAACGGCCTCAGAAACGGTGTCAGCCACTGAAAGTGTGAAGTGAAAAGCCCTTCTTCCCACACACTCACATCTGACTGGTAGCCCAAAAGAGAATTAAAATTTATCTCCTCAGATATCAAAGATTATGATCTCCTGAGTTTGATTAATGAACCGCTAACAGACATTGAAAATTCCTACTTGAGCTGACTGTTAAAACACTAAGGGATTAATGAGAAAGTGATGGTTGTAAAGGCAAACATTATTAGAGGCCAAATCCTGGGATGAATATGTGTTTTATAACATAGCTCTCATCTAAGAAAAATGAAACCTGACTACTCAAAATTTATCATTAACAGCTAAATGGTTGACATGATAACATGACCAGAAAGACTTAGGAGGCCTGTACCCACAAGCTCTGCAAGCTCCTGGAATTTCTAATGCCCTTTTCTTTTGGGGGGCGGCTGTTGAAGGTAAGAGCGATTCATGCAGAGTTCTCTAGGACTCTTCCAAATCCTTAAGGCTGTGGCTGAACACTGAGCACTCGGAGTAGCTGCTTTCAGAAGTCAGGCACCGGAGTAAATGAAACATTGAAAAGAACTTTTGCCATTCTTTCATTTACTCAGGGACTATTTTTCTACACCTAATTATGTATCAGATTGTGATTATAAATGGTGAGACTCATAAATAGCAGCATGATCAATTTTCCAATAATATCCCCACAGATTCTAAAGACATGAATCATCACCATACAGAAGTATAATGCCTATGTTGGCACAGCACATGATACAGCAGAATATTTCTCATATCCATTTTTATGCCCTTTCTGTTGGTTTGTCCTAATAGAGCACACACACACACACACACACACAGAGAGAAAACACAGACACACAGACACACAGACATACACACACAGAGAGACATACACACACACACACAGAAGAGAGAGAGAGAGAGAGAGAGAGAGAGAGAGAGAGAGAGAGAGAGAGAGAGAGAGAGAGAGTGCAATTTTGATTTACACCAACAAGGTCATTGTTGCTGATAATTAAAAAAACCCTAGACTGGAGAGATGCTTCAGTAGGGGATAGTACTTGCCATGGAAACATGATGTCCTCAGTTTAGATCTCAGCACCGACTAAAAATCAGGACCTGGCCATGTATACCTGTAACTCCAATATTGTGGAATGCAGAAACAGAAGCATCACTGGGCTTGCTGATGCCAGATAACTCTATGTCCTGTCTCCAAGGAATAGGCAGAGAACGACAAAGCAGAAGGGACACGGAATGTTCTCTTCAAGTTTCTGCAAATATACCCACAGGTGCACACATGCCACAGACTAGCATACCACACACATACATAGAAAGAAAATACATAAATATAAAATGAAAAGTTGACATAAATAGAAAAGGCCCTGCAATTAAATTTTTGAAGCTTATTTTTAATAGCTTCAAGAGTAGGTAGCAGATCCATATGATCTTCCATATGATCTTCATAAACTGTTTTTCTACAGAGACATATGTATTTTCCCATTAAGTTTGGAATAACATTATTATTACTAAGTGGGAATGCTAAGTTCAGAAAAGTATCATTTGCTTGAAACAGTTCAATGCGTAGTGTTTTGGTATTCGAGGAATAATAAGGTGCTATTTACATGGGCCTAGCACAATATCCTAAATCAATTCCAATGATGAAACACTGAATTTATCATCAAAAGAACTGAGCTGTGTTGTACTATTACTGTAATGTTATTTATCAGAAGGTATTTCTTAGAAGTCTGCGCTTCTGAACCCATCCCCAAGCTGCAAATGATGAGATCACTAAGAAATACCTCCCTCTGTAGTAGGCGTTTCCCATGAGATGTAAAATAGAAGCAGCAATTCTTGGTTCCCTTACTGATATTTCATAAGAGACTCCAAACCCCATTGAGTTCCTTAGTTCCTTTCAGGGCATACTACATCTATTTAGCTATTTGTTTATTTATTGTGGCAGTGGGAATGGAACCCAGAGACTTACTCTGGCTATACACATGTTCCATCATGGAGCTAGACCTACAACACACACAATAAAGTCTTGTTAGCTATGCTAAAATACTGTGTCTCAGGAGAACTCAGGATAGCCCATGTTGGAGTGACAGTAAAAGATGGGAGTGGAAAAATAGCTCTCTTCAGAGCGCTTCCTGGGGGCTCTTGTACAATGAGCAGTCAGTATTCTAAATGGCCCTTGAGCGGATCAGTGGTTTTGAAGGGGTTGACGATGAAAGGAGGAGTGACCAGTACAGAAGATATTTAGGGCCGTGAAACTTCTTTGCATGGTATCAAATGGTAAACACATGTCATTATGTGTTAGTCAAAGCTCACAGAAGATACATCTACAAGAGAAGATTGAATTTAAACTGTGGATCTTTGGAGGTGATTGAACAGCACATGTCCATTAGATCTAGTACCTCTCTTGTGGGACATGTGATAATGTGGGGTGTCATACACATGTGGGGGTGGGAGGTGATATGAGGAATGTGATACATACGTGGAGGCAGGAGTGACTTAGGAACTCTTCATATTTTCTTTTGCATTTTGCTGTGAACCTAAAACTCTTCTAAAAACTAATTCTGCTTTATAAGAACAAAGTATAATGAAGAGAACACACAACCTGGAGTGGTGGTGCCTGTCTGGAATCCTGGAATCTGGGGGGAGGGCTGAGGGCACACTGCTAGCCCCTGCCACTTGGTTTGCCAAGCACACTCATGATCTCTTCTGCTTCGATGTTTCTTTTCATTTCTTCTCTGTTAATATAAAAGGCTAGTTTCTTTGTTTTTTTCAAAAAAAGGAATCATAGGTTTTTAACTGAAAGAGGAAAATGGTCTTCTTTAGATCAGAGACTTAAAAATGTGTCTTATTTTACCCTGTACCCTAGCATAGCATATGAGACTCTCAGACACCATTGTGTCTTGATTTATTTTATCTGGCCCACTGTATCAGTATCAGTTACAACATGGGGACTAGACACATAGGATTTTAAAATTTTTGGTCCATGGGTTGTTAGGGCCTGTGTCTTCTCCCAGTCAGTTGTCACCTTCTGCTGATCTTTCTAGCCGGGTCTGCACTTCCAATCATCCTCCAGCATTGGTCACTCGGCCTCTGATACAGGTCAGGAAACAACAGTGTCAGATTGTGGCAGGTAAATGAATCACTATTTCCAGGTTAGCATGTCAGAGCCTTTTTGTTTTTTGTTTTTTTTTAAGGTTTATTTATTTATTATACGTGAGTACACTGTAGCTGTCTTCAGACACCAGAAGAGGGCATCGGATCTCATTATGGATGGTTGTGAGCCATCATGTGTTTGCTAGGATTTGAACTCAGGACTTAATGAAGAGCAGTCAGTACTCTTAACCGCTAAGCCATCTCACCAACCCAGCATGTCAGAGTCTTAACAACTGCTTTGACCAAGACTTTCCCAGCATATTTCCCAGCTAATTTTGAACAGAATTAGATTTGCTATGTTTACGGTAGGAAATATGAAGACTTCAGCAATAGCATGTGGATGTGTTTTTATGATATCTTTTAGAAGATCTGTGTCAGGACATAGACATGATGAGCTAGATGCTCTCAAATATGTATCAGGAATTAAAAGACAGAAGGTAATATAACATCTGGGAGCTTGGACTGTTTTACATTCCCTGAAACATGGGCCTGAATTATTTTTAAAACTACAACCAAAAGTGGGTCAGTTTAAGTGTTTGCACTGTTGTTGTCCTGCCAATAAAGTAGAATTCTACCATTGTCCAGATAGCCTTCTGTGCGCAGCACAAAATAGTGGACTCCCTTTACCAGCAAGGCATCTCCTTCTCTGACTTTGTCTAGGGAGTTCAACATTACCTCCCAGCACACACACAATATACTGGATGAATATCATGTAGCTTGGATTAGATTACAGGTTCAACTTCTTTTCTCCCAAAAAGAACATGTTCAGCAAGCACCTGCTATTCCCTGGAATTCCTCCCCATGAAAATGAGGCATCTCAATACCTTAGCCTTCAGCCAGTGACCTTTGCCCATCCTGGATATCCCTAACTCCATTTCCCAAACTATATAACCCTTGATTCACCCCTAGTAAAGCTGATCTATCTTCTTGGGATGTGTCATTTTCATTAGTACCCATAGGTCATCCAAAAGCCTGGTCGCCAACTCTGCACTCTTCGATCCATCTCAGGATGATGGCCAAAGACCCCAGGGAGAAGGGAGACCCATATGCTGTCATGCTTAGGATGGGACACCAGGAATGTAAGACCTTGTGACTCAAGGGCAGGCCTCTGTCTCTCTCTCCATCCCAACATTCTCCTTCCTTTTCTTGTTTCAGTCTTCCTAAAGTCCTCTCTGATCATGGTTCTTTGCCTTGTATGAGCTGTTCTACCTTTCTCTGATGTTATTTAGTAGGTTCCTTGTCCTCTAATTCTCACACACTCCATTCCATCAGGGTATCACTCACCTATTGGTCATATTGTAGAATGAAGATTAAGCCTCCTACTAAACAGTATGATTTAAAATAGAAATACAAATAAATATAAAAGTACGTGTACTGCAGAGCTTATTTTGATATTCTCTGTGCTACCAGAGTTTTATATCAACTTGATACAAGCTAAAGGCATCCGAAAGAAAAGAACCTGAATTAAGAAAATTCCTCCATAATACCCTACATAATACCCTACCTGGGCTGTAGGCAAGCCTGTATGGTATTTTCTTAATTAGTGATTGATGTGAGAGGGCCCAGTCTACTGTGGATAGTGCCATCCCTGCACTCCTTGTCCTGGGTTCTACAATAGAAGAGACTGAGTAAGGCATGGGAAGCAAGCCAGTACGCAGCATCCCTCCACAGCCTCTGCATCAGTGCCTGCCTGCCTGTTTTGAGTTCCTGTCCTGACTTCATTGGATGATAAACAGTGATGTGGATGTGTAAGGCAAATAAACCCTTTCCTTGCAAAGTTGCTTATAGTCATAGTATTCATCACAGAAATGGTAACCCTAACTAAGACATCCTCCAAGCATTCTATTGTTCAATTTGATTTTCATAAGCATTCTACTAAGTACACAGGCCAACCATACAAATGTAATTTTTTCTGAAGCATAATATCAAATATTCACACATTGTATTTGAAGGGAGATATTAGCTTCTCAGGTTTAGTTTCTAGTTATGATTCCTTCCTTCCTTCCTTCCTTCCTTCCTTCCTTCCTTCCTTCCTTCCTTCCTTTCCTTCATTGGATATTTTCTTCATTTACATTTAAAATATTTTCCCCTTTCCAGGTCTCCCCTTTGGAACCCCTCTAAACCACCCCCCTCCATTTGCCTCTATGAGGGTGCCCCCCTCACCCACCCACCCACACACTCCCATCTTTCTGCCCTGGCATTTTTCTACACTGGGCATTGAACACCCTCAGGCCCAAGAGCTTCTCCTCCCACTGATGTCCAACAAGGCCATCCTCTGCCGCATGTGCAGCCAGAGACATGTATCCTCCATGTATACTCTTTGGTTGGTGGTCCAGTTCCCGGGAGCTCTGGGTGGGGCGTGTCTGGCTGTTTTACACTGTTGCTGCACCCATGGGGCTGCAAATCCCCTCAGCTCCTTCAGTCCCTTCTCCAATTCCTCCATTGGGGATCCCAGGCTCAGTCCAATGGTTGAACTTGAGCATCCACCTCTGTATTTGTCAGGCTCTGGCAGAGCCTTTCAGGAGACAGCCATATCAGACTCCCTTCAGCAAGCACTTCCCAGGGTCCACAATAGTGCCCAGGCTTGTTGACTGTATATGGGATCGATCCAGAGCAATCTCTGGATTTCTTTCAACAACATATACTTTCCTTTAAAATTGTTCCATCTGTCACATAGTTAAGGATCTAGAGGACTTTTGAACAAGTTGCTTTTTAAAATAACTGTGTGACTTGTTAAGATGGTTGTGAGGGTCATTTTAATCGCTAGCTTGAGGTAGTGTAGAGTCACCTGGGAAGAAAGTCTCAGTGAGGGACTATCTGTGTTGAGCTGGCCTGTAGGCATGTCTATGAAAGAGTTAGAAGACTAACAAGTATGAGGAATACCATTCTTTAGGCAGAGGGTCCTGCGGTGTGTAAGACTGGAGAAAACTGCCGCCAGCAAGCATGAAAATGAGCATTATCCACCTCTCCCTGATCCTGACTGAATGTCCTGTGACGAGCTGAGTTCCTACAACCTTACCGTCTGTCAGTTAATAGGCTGGAACCTGCAATCAAAAGCTAAAATAAACTTCTATCTCTTAAGTTGCTTTAGGTTAGGATGTTTTATCATATCAATAGAAGTGAGACTAGAACAATGTCAGCAATTAGACATGAAACACAAACACAAAACCACCACTACAAAATAGTAACAATACTTGGAAGAACTGCTGTCTTGTCTTAAGCCCAGGAGCACTAACAGCCACACACGTCCTGTGTGGTCAGCACAGTATTTGACAAATAGTTTTCACTATTTTCTGTTCCAAACTCTACTAGCCATCTTTTCCCTCTTCATAATCCCTGAGGTCTAAAGAGGCAACAAGTTAAGTAAAAGCCTGAGGCAAGAAAAGAGCCAGAATGCAAAGTTTAATTCACATCAGCGCTCTTCATTGTGCCTTAGAGATGCAGTGTTAGACAGTGAACATTCAAGTCCCCTGCCTCTTATTTTGCCATGGTGAAAATTTAACTCAGGGCTTTGCACATGTTAGATCTTTACTCCATCCCCAAGCCAAGCACCTCACACTCACTGGTTGCATTTCCTCCTCTTCCTCCTAGCACTTCCCACACTCCCCTTCCCAAGGGGCTGACTTCTCTAGTAACATGTGAAAGCACATGATTAATGACAAAGGGGTTTGGGTGGGGAGGTATGTGTGTGTATGTCTGTGTGTGTGTGTGTGTGTGTGTGTGTGTGACTGTGTGTGTGTTGGAGTTTCTGTTGCTCAAATATAGCTTGTGCTAGAAAGGCAAGATTTTTATTGTGAGTAGGTGCATGAAATTTGGGGAAGAGAAAAAGCAGGACCAAGGAGAAATTTGGGAATGTCTGGATTAGTGGGGAGGATATTTTTTCTTATTGAGATGGCTGTAAATTTTCATTTGCTTTTCTGAAGAAAACCACACTCATTTATAGATGCCTGCTGTCCAGATCAAGGGAGCACAGGCTGTCATTCTTTTCTTTCCTCCTTTAAAAACAAAGATATGATTTGGACATGGAAGGACTGGTATAAATGAACTGGAGAAAAAAATCCAGGCCCCAATACTAACTGGTCCCCGTGAAATCAGAGTCACACTGCCTCTGTCGGGCGACCAACACAGAGAGCCCCTGTGCTTGCTCAGCCTTCCCTGTTAGCCTGAGGGCATGCACATTATTTAAATCTTTGATATGATTTAAGAAATAGTTGCAGTGTAGTACAATGAAGTCTCCTTCACCCTTTCATACCAAATCTTGAGTTATTTATGTTCAAGAACCTATGTACTCTTTTTGTCTATATTTAAGAGACTATCTATGGACACTTTCTGCTAGCAAACAGATCTTATTGTGGCTATATAGATCTTATTGTGACTGGTCCAGGGAACTGGCTTCCAAAGAGTATATTATAGCTAAGAGGCCCCCCTTCCCAGTTGCCTAGACCCCAGGCTCTGCAGAATAACACTGATACCAGTGTTTTACTCTACCACTCTTTCTGAGAGTTAGCTGTTAACTCTAAGGGTCTTCTAACAACATAGCTGCAAACACAATTCACATTCTCACCCTTTCAGAAGGAACAGGCTAGAAATCTGGGCATATCCTCTTGAAAAGTTGCCAATCTGCAGGCTAGAGATATACAACCAATAACAGGGAAGTGGTTTTTATTCTCAGTCTACCCAAGGCTCACATAAATAGCATCTGAGATTACATAATAATAGGACACCGTATCTTGAAATCTATTCAGGGATAGAACAAGCACACAAGATAAAAGATGTAGCTGGGGAGAGGGGGGAAAAAAAAGAACAATTTCACTCCTGATAGCCATGCTGTCAAAATATTTTTCAATCCAAAAGTACAGATGTGAATAATAGAAGGGCTGTTCTTTTTCCATGGCACAAAAGGAAGATTAAAGTTTGGATTAACAGATCTTTAGGTTTCCTCTAACAGCCGAAAATATTAAGAATGAGACGATGGACCATGGATCAAAAAGTCCTTTGGGGCAATTTGATCATTCAGGACGGAGCACTTCATTATTTCTGTCCCCTTCAACCTGAATTGTCTCCCATGGATGCTGCAAAACAACAAAGGAAAGGTTCTAATGGGAATGCTGCAGAGCAAATTGCATGGAGACACCAACGTTATGCTGGTCAGTTTCAAATGAGCACTCGAAGCTGTGTATTGAAATTATACCTAACACAGAGGAATGAAAAAAAAAAAAACCTTGAGATCTATGGAAGATTGCATTTACCAGTGCAAGTCCAGAGCAGTCATGGAAATTTTTAGGAAATATTTATACCTGTCACTTGCACATGTCACATTACATACTGTAACTCTTTCCCAGAAGCCCAGCATGGTTGGTGAAAATCAGCCTCTCAGAGATGTGGCAGTCAGTATGCATTGACCTTCATCAGGAAGGAAGCTGACTTCCAAGGTACAGGGACCAGGGAAGGGATGCAAACCTCAACTATTGACTTCAATCCATCATACTGATACAGAATAAAAGCTAGAGGTGCACAGAGGCAGGCCTGGTAAAAGACTGAAACTTCTCAATGGAGGCTGCACACATTTCAGAGCAAAGGTCAAGTGTTTTACTTAGAGTTATGATTTTTCTTTTAGCTCTACAACAGCCAATTCAAGTATCTTGCTTTCTCTTGTTGGTAAATTAAGGACAACTGTCACCTGACAGGGTCACAGCAAAGAATGGGTGATATAACAGTTATAAAAAGCTCTTATTGCTAGAAACTGCTGGCAGAATACAATGTACATTACAGACAAGGCTAGGCATCCAGATGCACAGTTGGTCTTAAGGATTTTGCAGAGAGAAAATTCAGGACGCATGCACGCATCTTACACATGGTTAAGCTGAATGACATGCAGTGCACTAGGGAATGTTCAGACCAGCTGAGTTGTGCCAGAAATCAACCACTTTTAGGATAGTTTGTTGACTCCGCACTGGTCACTGAAATCTAGGTTGGTTCAGAACTGAGAACATGTGACAAATATAGATATGTGCACGTGTATACCGTGGCATGTGTGTGGAGGTCAGCTGACAGTTTGGGAGAATCAGTTCTCCCATTTTGCCATGCAGGTCCTGAATATTGAACTCAGGTCATCAGGCTTGGTAGCCCAACTTCTGCCCATTGAGCCATCTTACCAGCCACTGTGTGTGCCTCTTAAATCCCTCAGTATGCATGTTTAGTGTCATCCAAAGGGAGCTTGTGAGAATGAAGGAAAAAGCATGATTAATTCACTTATTGACTCAGAATGTGTCTGTGAGCATGCCAGCAGTGGTCAGGGCATAAAGACCAGTGCAGCAGTCTGTCCTTTAAGGGACAGTTACCACCCCGTGTCCATCATCTCAGTGGCCTAAGTAAGGATCTTTTATATCAAGTGCTCCTTGTGGTCACCTTGTGAGTTGGGTGTCCCTCCATTTTATGAGAACTGCTAGCTCTAACTGCTAGCTCTGCTTTGCAGTCTTTCAGCCTAACACCTAGAAGCTAGAAACAATTGCCTCAGCATTACTGTGGGCAGTGGCAAGAGGAGAACTCCTCCACATCCTTCTGAAGATTTGCAGAGAAATCACCATGCACAGCTGTGACAAGCTCACAACTCCTCTGCACACACCTCCACAGACTCCTGCTCCTGCTGCTGAGAAAGACGACCCCACCAGCAGGTTTGCGTAGATAAGTAGTATAAGAAGGTGCTGTTCATGGAATACTAGAATTTTCTTTCCCTACCAAATTTTCAAGTTCTTTGCCTGTGGTATACAACATTTGCCTAATGTGTGCTCTGCCCAGGTTAGCTCCCAGCAAAACAAATATTAAAAAAAAAAGAAAAATAAATAAAAATTTATCCAAATTATTCAAAATATTCTGGGAGTGGTTCTGGTTTTTAATGGCTTCATCCTGCCAGCACAGCACCCACATTGCACTTGCCTTAGTCAATGTTGTTCAGAGACTGTGGAAGACATCTTATCACACCACCTCTGAGATTAGCTTGAGTCAAGTGAGGCTTCAGACATGTGACTGACTGTTTGGAGTTGATGCGGAGCATCTGGGACCTTTTTGTATGAAGAGGCCTCTGTGATCATCTTCTTGCAATCCCCATCAATTCAAGACTATAATTTCTGGTGACTGTGCCACTCCAGGTGACTTGATTGAAGGGCCAAGAGAGGTCTTGAACCAGATCAATCTAAGAAACCAGCTCTGAACTCCTGCTTCTCAGAAGCTGAGTAAAGTGCCAAGTAAGCCATGTTTGCTCTTGCATGCTGCTGCATTTCAAGGTGATATTTGTTATGCAGCAGTAGATAGCTGACAAGCTTGTTCAAATTCCCAAGGTTGACTCCAGCTCTTCTGATTTCCAAAAACCTTTCCTGAAGACCCTGTATCATTTACATCTGAAAACTTTTCTATACCACTTGAATGCCATTTTCTCTTCTTTTCTCAAAGCCTTATTCCTGACTGGTGGGATGGCTCAGTGTGTGTATTGGTGACTTTTATTGTTGCTGAGATAAAAGGCTCAATGAAAGCAGTTTAAAGAAGGAGGATACTACTTAGTCTCACAGTCAGAAAACATAGCTCTTCACTGTTTCCTCCGTCTTCTCCAACCTTCTTCTCCTCCACATTGCTACAATGATTGACAAGGTCTCTGGTCTTAACATCTGATTGCCATAGCCTCATAACCAGTCAGTTCCAAAGTGAATTCACATTCCAGTTCTTGACAAAGCCCTTTTCCAATTGTGGAAAAGCCATCATTTTCCTTAATTATCGAGACTCAAAATTTCCACTACCTTGGCCCTACAAATGATGAGTTTAGTCTGATGAAGTTTTTTTTTTTTTAAATAAATGCTGTGCAGAATGTCAATGAAGCCAACATGAAAAGCATGCATGACATAACAAGGGATTAGACCTGGAAGGTGTAAGGCAATAATCTCTCATCACTACTTTGTAGTTAGAATTTGTTTAACTTGAATTTAGGAAGAACTCAATGCATGCTGTCTTTATTTTGATTATTTAACTGACATGTACTCCTGCTTCTTAGCACTCATACTTATAATAAAGCCTTTGCTAACTATCTAGCAGCCATTCAACTATAAACTAATTAACCAGAAGATACATCAACTGAGTCATACTAGGTCACTCCTAGAAGGAACTCTCAAAACATCCAAGCCTATTTGCCAGCCATTGAGCACTCCCTTTCACTGCATCCCTGAACCCACATTTCTAAGACATTCTTCTCACTTCATAGAGCTCTGAGTCCTGAGAGAGTTTTATTCTCTGGTAATCTCCACATTGGTTTTATGGAATCTACTTTGAAGAAAAAGAATAAACCCAAATCCCAGCTTCAAGATCCTGGCTGTGCTTGGAGGTGTGTGTGTGTGTGTATGTGTGTGTGTACTTGTTTTGTGTCCTCCTCATTCATCCACTTGCCATAAATCCAATCCCACCACACTATTTTCAAAGCATTATGACCTGAACTTTGCAGAGAACTTCAAAATAGATTTTGTCAACATTTTAATAAATGCAGAGAACTTGAAAATAGATTTTGTCAACATTTTAATAAATACTTTTTAAAACTTTCACTTAACGATATGCTAACCTATTAATAGTAATTTTCAACACATTAGTTCTTGGATAGCCTGGGAATACAGCTCAGTGATAAGGAGCATGCCTAGCACGCCAAGACCCTGGGTTTAGGCCCCATCACTGCAAAAAGGAAAATAAAATAAAGCTTCATGAATCATTAACTAGACAGGAAAAAAGCGAAATCCCACATTATGTTGACTATAACACAATCTGATCTGATGCTTCCACTGTGAGCTGTCTCTGGGAATTATCTGGAATCTGCAGCAAGTGAAGTTTTAAAAACTCATATATAAATCTTATTAGATGTATTTCCTCTCTCGCTAGTTTTTAACTCGCGTGCTATATTATTACATCACATTAAGGTGGCTTTAAGCCTGTGGAGCTGCTGAGCTATTGCAGGTACTGTTTGCTCATTGTATTCTTGATTAAATAAATGGCACCAGATCAAAACAAGATCAGGCAGGCACAACTAACACAGCAATTCCCCATGCTGGGAAAACAAATCAGCTTTCCACAGATTGATTCTAGGTATACATTTTAATTAAAATATCAACAAACAAAATTGTTGAGATAACTCAGTTTGGGGTTATTAAAAATAAAGACATTTTACATGTTTATAAATGTAGCTCATTCCAGAAAATATAATTGTATAACTAATAATTAAAAGTTTTTATTTATATTTATTATTATCATACTATTATTTATTTTATGATATGCATTGTGTCTTAGTACTGTGAAGTAATGAGTATAGGGCCAATTAATGTAATAGTAATACATATTATCACTATGCTTTTTAAGACCTAGTGATTTTATCATGGATTTTTATTTTTGTTTTGTTTCTCTATTATCCTCCTCTTTTTTTAAAAAAAAAAAATTCTGAAACAGAATATCATGTAGCCAGGAGTCACTGTGTAACAGTGGATGACCTTGAGTATTTGGTTCTCCTATTTCCATCTCCCTAAACCTGAGATTGCAGATATATACTGCCAGTCATGGCTTTTCAGTCGCGGGATACAACCTATGATTTGCTAGGTATGCACTGTACAGAGAGAACTACATTTATAGTCTATGTCATGGTTTCTCATTACCTTTTCTAAAAACTATAATTAGGGTAGACAAGGTGGCATATACTTTTAATCTTTGAAGTCTAGGGCAGAGGTAGATGGATGGATCTCTGTGAGTTTGAGGCCAACCTGGGCTATAGAAAATCAACCTCTGTTACTGCTCCATCCTAGCAAAAAGAGAGAAGCGTAGGAAGATGGCAAGATTCCAGAAGGTAGAAGTCAAATGTGCCCCACTGTGTTATTTATTTACTGCTTTCAATACCCTTCTTTTCATTCTTTTTGTAATTATGAAACACACAGTCATCCCATGACATCAACTTCTGTCCCTAAAATTGAGCGTCATGTTTTTTATAATCAACACTAGGTTAGTATGTTAAGACAGAACCCTGTATCCCAGGCTTGATGCCAAGTAGATATACCAGTGTATACCAGATGCTGCCCCTTCACCTTGTCACAAGCAGAAGAACTGTAATACTTTGGAGAGAGACAATGTATATGCTAGACATTCCTTGGTTGAAAACATGCCTTTAAAGATGTAAGTGCAGCATTTATAAAATGCCATGGTGGGGTGAAGAATTAATAAAATTAGACCTAGAGTGGTAGCTTGCATATTATTTGGCATGTGGACAGCAAAAACTGTCATGTTACCAACATGAAGCCAATCAGAGAGTAGCTCAGGAAAACAAACACAAATATCCCATAGTATTTGTGCAGGTGTGGCGCCTACAACTCAGTGTTTTACCAGTGTCTCTCTATCTGCTAGACTATAATAATCAAGGACCATAACTTTCTTGTCTATTTTAGAAACATCAACCAGAATAATGCCTAAGACCACTTCCTCCATTCTTCTCCCCTTCCTCTTATCCATCCAACTCCATCAATTTGTTCATTCATTCCAGGACTCCTTTCTATTCTCTGTGGCATTTTATTTAGAGAAATGATTATCTTAGAAAGCACTTTTCAGGGTCTGGAGAGATGGCTCAGTAGTTATGAGCACAGATACTCTTCCAGAGAACAGGGATTTTAGTTTCTAGTACCGACATAGCACCTCAAACTATCTGTAACACCAGTTACAGGATATCTCACACCTTCTTATGATCTTGTTGGGTGCTAGTCAAACACATGGTACACTACACATATATACATGCAGGCAGAACATTCATACACATTAAATAAATAAAAATAAATAAATCTAAATAATAAAACAACAAAGAAAAGGAAACTCCTGTCTTCCTTGCTCAGTTACTGCTGCAGACAGTGAATAGAGAAATAGTTTATATTCTGGCTGAGGTGGCCACCTTTGATGACAGGCCACCTGCTTTCATCATTTCTGAGTTATAATTCCGTAAGAACCCAAAATCTGAATAACTGAAGTAATTTTTGAGTGGCAAACATGGCTATACCATTACATAAGCTTGGGACCATTCAAAAATGTCTAAAAACTTCAAATGCATTCTCCCACCACTTCTCCACCCAACTTCATAAGATGTACATAGCCTGAACCATACACGTAAGCTTCCTTTCCTGCACTCATCTTCTCTGTTTGCTTAGTCCTCTGGGCAAGCCAAGTTACCCTGAGAAACCTGCTATTCCCTCTGGACCTACATCCTTCCCTACACCTTTCTGCCCACCTTCATTAGAGCTGCAGATCCTGAACCATACAAGTTAGCTTGCCTTCCCTTAACCATCTTTCCTGCTTGCTTAGTCCTCTAGGGCACACAATCTGCCCTGAGCAGCCTGCTAGCCCAAGCAGATCTCCATTTTCCCATAACCTTTAATCAGACCTGTGGCTTCTGAACCATGCAGTTCTTTAGATCGTGAACCATGCAGCCCAAGAATACCCATCAGAGGCCTGCCACACCATAACCATTGAGGCTAAACCCACTCCAAATACCTTTTATAACAGGAATATTTAAGGACCAAAGCCATCCAGATGGCTAAAGGTCCTAGAAAAAACAATCAACAAAAGTCAGGAAAATATTACACTTTTAAAGCACAGATACTCTACTACAGCAAGCCCTGGATATACTAACACAAGCAAAGCATAAGAAAATGACCTTAAATCAAATCTTATAAAGATGGTGAAGGCCTTTAAAAAGAAAATAATAAATGCCTTAAAGAAACACAGAAAAATGCAATCAAGCAGATAGAGGTATTAAATAGAAACAAATAAGCCCCTTAAAGATATACAGGAAAATACAATTTAAGAGGGAAGAAAATAAATAAAACTTCAAGACCTGAAAGTAGAAATAGAAGTAATAAAGAAAACAAAAACTGAGGGATTCCCGGAGACAGAAATTCTAAGAAAGAGAACAGGAAAAACAGATACAAGCATCACCAACAGAATCAGAAGATGGAAGAGAAAATCTCAGGTGTAAAAGACATAACAGAATAAATTAATATATCAGTCAAAGAAAATATTCAGTCTAAAAACTTTCTGACACACTACATCCAGAAAATCTAGGATACTTTAAAAAGATCTAACCTAATAATCATGGAATAGAAGAAAGTGAAGAGTCACAGTTTCAAGGCTCAGAAAATATTTTCAACAAACGTATAGAAGAAAACTTTTCCAATCTAAATAAAGAAATGCCTATAAACATATAAGAAGCTCATATAATATGAATTAGACTAGATTGGAAAAGGAATCCCTCCCACCATATAATAATCAAAACACAAAATCTATAGAACAGAGAAAAATAGTAAAAGCAGCAAGGGGAAAACACCAAGTAATATTCAAAGGCAGACCTATCAAAATTACACCTGAGTTCTCAACAGATATTCCAAAATCAAGAAGGGCCTGTACATATATCTTGCAACCTCTAGAAAACTACAGATCTAACCTAGTCTGCTATACACAGCAAAACTCTAAATTACCATAGATAGAGAAAACAAGATATTTCAAGACAAATCCAAATTCAAACAATATTTATCCACAAATTCAGTTCTATAGAAAACACTAGAAGGAAAACTCCAACCCAAGGAGGTAAGTAATTCCATACCAATGAAAACAAGAGAACACCACACACACACACACACACACACACACACACACACACACACAGAGAGAGAGAGAGAGAGAGAGAGAGAGAGAGAGAGAGAGAGAAACACACTAATTCAGCTAATATCAAAATAAAGGAAAGAGCAATCACTGGACATTAACAACTCTCAATATCAATGGATTCAATTCCCCAATTTTTAAAAAAAAAAAAAAAACACAGGCTAACCAAATGGATGCAAAAACAGTTTCTGCTGCATACAAGAAACACACCTCAGCAATAAAGATAGACATTAAAGCTCATGTATAGGGCTGGAAAAAAGTTTTCCAAGAAAACATACCCTAGAAACAAGCTGGAGTAGTCATTCTAATATCTAGTAAAATAGATTTTCAACCAAAATTAATAAAAAAATAAAGGGAAGAACACTTTGTACTCATCATTAGGAATAAACTACCAAGAAGATATATCAATTCTGACCATCTATGTGCCAAATGCAAGGGCACCCACATTAGTAAATGAAACATTGCCAAAACTTAAATCATACACATTGCACTTCACACATTAGGAGTGAGAGACTTCAACACCCTGCTCGCTCTCTTCTATTGACAGGTCATCCAGACAAAACTAAACAGAGAAATAATGAAACTAACACACATTATGAATCAAATGGACCTAACAGACATCTATAGAACATTTAATCCAAACAGAAAAAAATATCTTTTTATCACATGAATCCTTCTCCAAAATTGACCTTGTAAGTGGTCATAAAACAAACCTCAATAGATACAAGAAAATTGAAATAATGCCTTATATCTTATCAATCAAAACACCAGAAAGTCTACACATTCATGGAAACTGAAAAACTTCCTACTCAATGATCTCTATGTCAGTGAAGAAATAAAATACAAATTAAGAACTTTCTAGAATTCAATGAAAATGAAAGTAGAACATACCAAATTTATGGGACCCAAAGAAAGCAGTGCTAAGAGCAAAGTTCATAAAACTAAGTGCCTCAAAGTAATTAGAAAGTTCTCATACCAGCAATTTAAAAGTAATTTTGAAAGCTCTAGAAAAAGAAGCTGGCACACCAAAAAGGAGTAGAAGGCAGGAAATAATCAAAATCAGGACTAAAATCAATCAAATAGAAGCAAAGAAATCAAAACAAAGAATAAACAAAACCAAGAGCTGGTTCTTTGCAAAAGCCAACAAGATAGAGAAAACTTTAGTCAAACTAACCAAAACAGAGAGAGACAGTATACAAATAAAGAAAATCAGAAATCAAAAGAAGGATATAACAACTGACACTGAGGATATTCAAGGAATCATTCGGTCTTACTTGAAAAGCTTTTACTCCACAAAATTGGAAAATCTTAATGAAATGAACAATATTCTACACAGATATCACTTACCAACATTAAGTCAAGATCAGGTAAACTATTTAAACACTCCTGTAAGCCCTAAAGAAATAGAAGCAGTCATTTAGAAGTCTCCCCAACAAAAAAATGCCCAGGGCCAGATATTTTTAGTGTAATATTTTATCAGACTTTCAGAGAATAGCTAATACCAATATTCATCAAACTATTTCACAAAATAGAAGCAGAACAAACACTGCCAAACTCATTCTATGAAGTTTAGGTATCACCATGATAGCTAAACTGCACAAACTCAACAAAGAAAGAGTACTTTAGACTGATTTCTCTTATGAACATTGATCCAAAAATACTCAATAAAATATTTACATTTCCAATCCAGGAAAACATGAAAAACACATCACTCATCATGAAATGGCTTCATACCAGGCATGCCTCAATATATAAAAATCCATCAACATAATCCATCATATAAACAAACTGGAAAAAAAGAATCACTGATCCTCTCATTAGATTCTGAGAATGCTTCTTGGGTTCAGAGAAAAAATTTTGACAAAATCCACACCCCTTCCTGTTAAAAGTATTAGAGAGATCAAGGATACAAGGTATACCTAAACATAAACAAAGCAATATACAGCAAGCCAATAGCCAACATCAAACTAAATGGAGAGAAATTTAAAGCAATTTCACTAAAGTTAGGGACAAGGTTGCCCAATCTCCTGCTATCTATTCAACATAATACTTGAAGTTCTAGCCAGACCAATAAGACAACTGAAGGAGATCAAGTGGATACAAATGGGAAAGGAAGAAGTCAAAATATCCATTTTTGGAATCGATAGGATACTTAAGTGACCCCAAAAATTCTGCCAGAGGACTACATAGCTGATAAACAACTTCTGCAAAGTAGCTGGATACAAAATTAACTCAAAGAAATCAGTAGCTCGCCATTATACAAATGATAACTGAGCTGAAAAAAATTAGGGAAACAACAGCTTTTACAATAGCCACGAATAATATCAAATACCTTGGTGTAACTCTAACCAAGCAAGTGAAGAATTGTATTACAACAACTTCAACTCCCTGCAGAATGAAATTGAAGAAGATATCAGAAAATGGAAAGATCTCCCATGAACATAGATATGTAGGATTAATATAGAGAAAATGACCATTTTACCAAAAAGATTCAATGCCATTCCAATCAAAATGCCAGCACATTTTTGTAGACCTTGAAAGAGCAATTCTCATCTTTGTATGGAAAAACAAAAAACCCAGGATAGCTAAAACAATCCTGAACAGTAAAAGAACTTCAGGATGAATCACTATCCTCGACCTCAAGCTATTCTACAAATCATGATAAAAAACTGTGTGGTATTGGTACAGAAGCAAACATGTTGATCAATGGAATCAAGTAGAAGACACAGAAATAAACATACACAACCACGGACACTTGATTTTTGATAATGAAGCCAAAACCATACAGTGGAAAAAAAGGAAGAATCTTTAACCAATTGTTCTGGGTTAACTGGATGTCTCCATGAGGAAGAATGTAAATAGATCTATATTTATCATCCTTCTCAAGTCCAAGTGGATCAAGGACTTCAACATAGAACTGGATATGCTAAATTTCATAGAAGAAAAAGCAGAAATATCCTCGAATGCATTAGTTCTGGAGACAGTTTCCTGGACAGAACGCCAGTGGTTTAGGCTCTAAGATCAACAATTCATAAATGAGACCTCATGAAACTGAAAAGCTTTTGTAAGACAAATGAAACTGTCAATAAGACAAAATGGCAGCCTGCAGATTGGGAAAGGATCTTCACCAACCCTCCATCTGACAGACAGCTAATATCCAAAATTGAGAAAGAATTCAAGAAGTTAGACACCAACAGCTTAAATAACACAATTAAAAATGGGACAAAGAGCTAAACAGAGAATTCTCAACAGAAGAAACTCAATGGCTAAGAAGCACTTGAAGAAATATTCAAAGTCCTTAGTCATCAAGGAAGCACAAATCAAAACAACTTTGAGGTTCCATCTTATACCCATCAGAATGTCTAAGATCAAAAAACTCAAGAGAGAAAATATTCTGGTGAGGATGTGGCACAAAGGGAACACTCCATTGCTGGTGGGAATTCAAAGTTGTACAACCA
The DNA here is from genome assembly GCF_947179515.1 of Apodemus sylvaticus. Lineage (NCBI taxonomy): Eukaryota > Metazoa > Chordata > Mammalia > Rodentia > Muridae > Apodemus > Apodemus sylvaticus. The sequence continues at coordinate 82,560,742 of NC_067483.1, forward strand.
TTTTGTAAATCAATTTGGAGGTTTCTCAGAAAACTGGGAAGAGTTCTACCTCAAAACTCAGCTATACCACTCCTGGAAACAACTTAGATATCCCTCAACTGAAGTATGGATAAAGAAATTGTGGTACATCTACACAATACTATTCAGCTGTGAAAAACAAAGACAAAATGTGTTTTGCAGACAAATGGATGGAACTTGAGAATATCATCCTAAGTGAGGTAAGCCAGTCCCCAAAGGACATGTATGGTATGTACTCACTTCTAAGTGGATATTAGTCATAAAATACAGGATACCCATGCTATACACCCCAGACCCAGGAAAGCTAAACAAGAAAGAAGGCACAAGTGCAAATACTTGAATCTCACCTAGAAGGAGGAATAAAATCGTCATGAGAGGCAGATGGATGGAGGGATCTGGGTGAGAGAGGAGACAGGAAGAGGGATGGGGAGGGTTCTAGATCAGGGATGGAGAGGGACAGGATAGATGGTCAAACGGCCATGAACATGAATGGAAATCTGAAACTGACAGGAGTGAGAAGGTGGAATGTATGGGGCATTTCCAAGACAAGAAAGATACCTGATTTAAGGGAGGGGCTCAAGTATCAATGGTGGTGACTATAGCTGTGACTCACAGCATTGTTGATATGGAACTTTAAGAGGCTACATTCTGAAGCTAGGCAGGAAATCCGGAGGAGTGATAGAGACACCAGACCACCCAAAAATGGTTTTTGGCCCAAAATGTATCCTGTCTACAAGAAATGCAGGGATGAGGAATGGAGCAGAGAATGAAAGAATGGCCAGCTAATAACTAACCCAACTTGAGACCCATCTTATAAGCAAGTACAAATCCCTGACACTATTAATACTTTGTTAAGCATACAGACAGGAGTCCAGAATGGCTATCCTTTGAGAGGCCCCACCCTGCAACTGACTCAGACAGATGCAGATACCCACAACCAAACAGCTGAAGGAGCTTGGAGACTCCTAAGGAAGAATAAGAGGAAGGATTGTGGTATCCCAAAGGGGATAGGAACTCCTCAGGAAGACCAATAGTGTCAGCTAACCTGGACCCTTGGAGTTTTCAGAGTCTGAACTACCAACCAAAGAAAATACACAGGCTGAACTTAGGTCTCCCTACACATATGTAACAGGTGTGCAGCTTCATCTTCATGTGGGTCTGGAACAACTTGAGTGGGCACTATCCCAAAAGCTTTTGCCTGTCCATCGGATATGTTCTTCTAGCTGAGTTGGCTTGTCTGACCTCAGTGGGAGAGGATGCACCTAGCCTCTAAGAGTGGGGTAGTTATGGGGAATGTGGGACTGAGTGATCTGCAGGGTGGGCAATGAGTGGGAAGTAAAGTGATTAAGAAAGGAAATAAATAAGTACTTAAGTTAAAAAAAAAAGAACCACAATAACAAGCATCCAAGAATTTGAAGTCTGACAGAATCAAAAACAGCCATCCCAACTGCACCAGATCAGAAGTCTCTAAGCAAAGACCTGTGGGTAGGTTCAGTGATAGAGTGCTTTCCTAACACCCATAGCGGACAAAGTTTGATCCTCTACACTGAAAAATAATAAATAATAAACAATGGATAAATCTTAATCTGAAAGTCCATAAATGAATGTTTTCTAATATTTGAATATAGCTTACTTTCGTTTGCTTTATTAATTTACCTTTCTTCAACTAAGACATATTTTTAATTTTTAAGTATCTCTACGGGATCCCTTAGAAATAAATTGTCTTCATATACCAGGGAAAACAGTCATAACACAGGAAACTCAACCAATAAAACTGTTTCTTTTATGGCAGGAAATTCGTTTTCTTTTTTTCCAGAGCGAGTAGAGAACACACAGGGTTTGGCACTATCTACAGAATCACAGCAGAGCCCAGCGCAGCGCTTGCACACAAATGCCGCAACGTTATTCATGATATTCAAAATGAAAAAAATGTTTCTCAGCTGATGGGTGGATAAATAAAATGTACCACATCCCTGAGGTGTAATACTATTCAATGGTAAATCAAAAATACTAATTTATGCCACGACATGTATAAACCTAATAAACATAAGTGAAAATTAATTTAAAAACTTTAAATGCTAGTGGTTGTTGACTTCTCAGGTAGGTATGGCCAACTTTTAGCCACACACAAATATGGTTAGTTATGAGTCTGTCTAAACACTACATCATACCCAACAACAAAAATCAGAAATGTACTTAAAGCCACAGGCTCACAAGCTCTGAGCCATTTCTGTAGCTCCTTGTTTGTTTCTCTTAAGACCAGCTTGTTGTATATCCCTAGGCAGACCTTGAACTCAAGCCTCCTGCCTCAGTCTCCTGAGTACTCGAATTACATGCTTGTGGTACCACACAGTAGATAAGTGTAGACTTATAACCATGGTTAAATATCTTCCACAAAGTTTTCTGATATTAAGAACATTCAGTATTTGTTATATTGAAGCACATAGTTTGACAGAGAAAAGAGCTAAATTCGTAGATTTGAAGTTGTATCATTAAAAGTATGAATTGACAGACTGGTGAGGTAGCTCAAAGTATAAAGGCCTTAATCTATGAGTTAAATCTCAGGAGTTCACATAAACAGAAGGGACTTAGGCGACTTGTTCTCTGACCTCCACCCATGCCCCATCCATCATATGGAAAATAAATAAACAAATGCAAACAAAAAGATAGGAAGTATGAACCGATTTAAATGTGATGACATTCTAACTTTCAAAAGGCTCATTAGGCATTAATAAGTTCTAAGAAGAAATAAAGGCAAGTAATAACATTTTAATTCTAACTGTTTCTATAATGCCAAAAAAGGAGACAAGCAGAAAAATGATGTTATGTTTGCAATGTTTTCTCCCTTTAAGTGTTAATGAATCAGGCAGTGTAGATGTCCAGTGAGTGCTGGCTAGCCTCACAAGGGAAAAGCATCCTTTTTATAAATACAGATTGTGTTAAGTCTCATCTTATACAGAGGTGGCAATCATTGCTTAAGGTATTCACCCAGACACCGGGATATACTATGAAGGGAACAGGGTCTTTTCTAGGGCATGCTTTTTCTTCCAAACCTGAGATGTGAGTTTACCTGCAAGCTTACTTACCACAGGCCTGTGGACATCCCAGAATGCTCTCTCTTGACTATCGAGGATCTTCCTTTCAATTTTGTCTCTCTTCTTGTCCACTCTGTCAAGATGGTAACAATGAAGAGGTAGAAGGAGTAAGTATGCCACCTCTGTACAGAAGGCCACATTTGATCAAATCTTCCCAAAGACTCACAAGGACTCACTTAGCTTGTGCTTCTGCTTGCATAAAAATGAACTCCCACTTCCGGGCAAAAGCTCTCTGCAGTCTGGCCAGGCTCTCCTGAAAAACATGGAACAGTGGAGGGCATTCTTGTGTTCCTTTTAGAGTTTCTAAAGTTTTACAATATACTCTCAATCTGAAACAACTCTGCTCTCTGAACTCAACTAATCATGAACCTCATGCGTCCTGGCTAGCCTCTAACTCACTGTGTAGCTGAGCTGATCTTGAACTCCCCATTCTCTCCTCCCTGCCTTCCCAGTGAGGGCATTGCTGATATCTGCCAACATGCCCAGATTATACAGTGCTGGGGGCTAGAAAATAGAACCTTGTGTGTCCTAGGCAAGCATCCTACCTATTAAACTACCGCCCAAGGCATTGACCAACATCACTTTTGTTACAGGAAACCCAATATAAGCACTGAATAGTACTTTGTTTGAGAAAAGTGCTGAAGACAAATTCATTGGATCTTTCTGTGAGACAGGAAAGCAATGTCTTCCCACTGATCCAATTGGTTTGGTCAGGTACTGAAAATAGCTGTCAGTCCTTGGTCGCCCAGTATCTTCTACTGCACAATGTCCCATACTAGTTATCACAACACAGCAATCGATTGGACAAATTACGCTAGACTGCCCAAATCTCATGGTGGTAGTCCATCTGATGGTTCTGCTAAGTTGGTCCCCCAGTGTCAAAGGTTTTAAATCCTCAGAGTTTGGACATTATCAATACAGTATTTATCTGAAACCTTTGCAGTTAAGTACATTTAAAACAGTAAGAAGTACTTCTCCTTATACATTGAGTTTGTATGTTTACAGTTCTACTCTCCTTAATGTGTGGAGAAAGAGAAGGCAAAGAGGGGTTTGCTAAACCACTGGGCTGTCAGATCCAGGGCAGCCTGGTCCTGATGATTCATCAATGCAAAAAGGTACAGAGTACTCAGAAATAGCCAAAAGTCTGATTTCTACTCATTTTATACCACTGTGTGAGTATCCTTAGTACTTACGGCTTCGTAATCTGCAAGCTCTAGCCTTGCCTTGTTTTGCATTGTTCTCTTGCAGAGGTAAACAGCTGAAAGGGAAATACCATCATTTATTGGCTGCTCATTAACACTGAAACACTAAATATAGAAATTGAACTAAGTGTCAAGATACTTGTCACTGACACTCAAGTTTAATCTTCTGTTGTCATCCCTTTTAGACAAAAATAAATAATGATAAAAGCACAAGATTTAATATTCAAATACTGGCATTATAAAGTCACAAATAGGTAGAATGTTAAGAGATGGTAATCATTTGTTGGTATTAAATGGTTGTCATAATTTTATTATCTACAAATAACAAGGAAAAGAAAAAAAATTTTTAAGAGATTAAATCAGTTTAATATCTAGATAGATAAAAATCATTTTATAAAATGTAATTGCATGAAAGTATATCCAACTTGGCCAATTTGAGTTATTTCTAGATTGCACTGTCAACTGCAAGGATGTATCATGAAAAGTCAAGGGATCTTAGCATCTTTCTTGCTTAATTTCACAAGAGTCACTCATTAGTCAATTGCTCTGTTCTAGAAAACTGTCACGTACATAATGGGCTTCCATCTCTGCCACTTTCCTTGGTCTGCTTGACTACTATGCCATTTGGCCATGGCAGCAGGCTTACAGAACTATGAGAGAGGTAGCAGAGGCTGGGGTGGCAACAGCGCACAAATCTTCTCATGTTTGAAATTATTCTGATGACTCTCAGGAACATATCAAGACAAGGACTGTAAATAGAATCCTAATTCCCAGAGCATCTTCAGTCTTAGTTTTCATTACATGTGAAACTTGGATTCCATGAAGTCCAAGGCTAATTAATTATATCAGTATACATGTTGAATGAGATCACTGGGTGAGGCTCATTGAATATTCCTTTTTATGAGGCTACCCCTGCGGAAATTCTTCTAAATATAATCTTTGCCTTGGGCTATATTGGCCTTCATTTGAATAAGGAAACATAGCTGCTATTGATCACTATGATCTTACTAGCTAAGAATATTGAAGGTAAGAATGTGGAGTTCATTGGAAGTAGAAATGCAAAAGCTAAATGTGTACATGGAAAAAGTATAACGTATAATAATGTGCATATGCATGTGTTTGTTACTGGGGATTGAAACACAAGATTTATATGTGCCAGGGAAGTGTTTCACCACTGAGCTATATATCCCAGGCCTCAAAATACAATATATTCTTCTGAAGTAACTTCCTTGGAAATCATGTGAGACAATCTTGATGATGTCATGGCCTAAAACCAACAAGCAGTTGACAAAAGGCTCTGCCATTCAAGTGGTAGCTTAATAGTAAAGAATAGGATTTGGTCCCAATATATCTTGATTTGATGTGGGTTGAGAATCCCAAGTTCCTGAAGCAGGTTTCTGAATGAGGGGTCTGGTCAGTAGAAAGGGAATGGCAAAAAGAGATTATTTCTCTTTATTCGGGAACTCTCTACAAGGTGAAGCAGTCTCTTGTACAACCACCGGTGTCTGTGACAAAAGTATTCAGTCATAACCCACAGATGGCAGGAGCATCAATTGCTATGACCCCTCTAGCTAAGGATGAAGACAAGAATGTTTACTTCATAAAGACTATAAATGCAAATGGCCAAATATGTACTTGGAAAATGCACAACACATAAGCTGAATAATGCAAGAAAAACATATGGTCAGGAGGCTGCTCTGATTCTTTTAAAATAATCTTTGAATGTTTATTTTGTGGAATAGCATTTTTCCTACTCTTGAATTAAAAGAAACAATCAGATAGTTTCTATAGTCTTGCTTCTTAAGCTTGAATAGCACAGGTAGTAGCAAGCTATTGACAACTGGGTTAAAGTTGAAGTCACCTTCATGACCCCAGGAATGTACGAGACTTTCTCTAGAAGATCTTCCTCTTTGCCACCAGTAGCCTGTGACATAGCCTCTAATCTAGTAGTACTCAACCTATAGGTGTGACCCCTTTGCAGGTTATACATCAAATACCTTGCATATTAGATATTTATATTACAATCATAGAATAGTAAAATTACACTTATAAAGTAGCACGAAATAATGTTATAGTGGGGGGTCACAACAACATGTGGAACTGTATTAAAAATTGCAGCATTATATAGGTTAAGAACCACTGTGGGTTTTTTTTATTAATCATTCCATTTGTTTATATCGCAAATGATATCCTACTTCCCTGTAATCCCCCACCAGCATCCCCCAACCCACATCTTCCCTTCTCCCTCCACTTTGCCTGTATGAGGGTGCTCCCCCACCACCCACCCTCTCTTGCCCCACTGCTCCAGCATCCCCCCTATGCTGGGGTATCAAATGTCCCTGGAACCAAGGGTCTCCCTTCCCATTGCTGTCAGGCAAGGCCATCCTCTGCTACATATAACCGGCTGTCTGCGTATAGAATAAAGCAAACTGATCCATTCTTATCTCCGTATACAAAGCCTCAAGTCTAAGTGGGTCAAAGACCTCCTCATAAAACCAGATACACTGAATCTAATAGAAGAGAAAGCGGGGAAGAGGTTCAAATACTTGGGCACAAGGGAAAACTTCCTGAATAGGATACCAATGGCATATGCTCAAAGATCAATAACTGACAAATGGGACCTCATAAAATTGAAAAGCTTCTGCAAGGCAAAGGACACTGTCAATAGGACAAAACGACAACCCACAGATTGAAAAAAGATATTTACCAACCCTACGTCCAATAGAGGGCTAATATCCAAAATATACAAAGAACTCAAGAAGATAGACTAGGGAGAAGCAAATAACCATATTAAAAAGTGGAGCACAGAGGTAAATAGAGAATTCTCAACTGATGAATGCCAAATGGCTGAAAAGCACTTAGAGAGCCACTGTTCTAATCCTTCTGGGGATGTAGAATAGGAGAGAAAGAGAAGGAAGAGAAGACAGAACAAATTTTCCAAGGTTACACATCTTTATTCTACCTGCTGCATAGTTTGAATTTTGTTCAAAACAAAAGGCAAAAAGTAGTAGATAGCTTTAAACAGAAACATGTTTCATCAGACTTAATACTAATTTTCATTACATTTATTGTATGTATGTATGTGTGCTTGCAGGCACACACATCATGGTGTGAGTGTGTGTGTGTGTGTGTATGTGTGTGTGTGTGTGTGTGTGTGATGGTCTGAGCACAACTTGTAGGTGTCAGGTCTCTCCTCCTACCCACATTGTCAGGCGGAACAGCAGACACCTTTTTCTGCTGAGTCGCCATCTTGCCAACCCCATTCATCTTTATTTTTATTTAATCCTGTATATATGTGCTGAACAGGTTGATGCTTTGATAAACATTTATCATGTGGAATTGCTAAGATATACTCATTGTTCATTCCTATCACCTCCCCATCCTCATCCTCACCACCACTCACACATCCTGTCAGATTAGAATACTTCAAATCCATTCTCTTAGTGACCTTCAGATGTCCATACTATTGTTGTCTGCCATACAACAGAGATCCTTCCAGATCTTATTCCTTCCTATTCCATAACTGCATTTATCTATGATTAATGATGCTAAAAACCTCTCCATAGATAGGCCTGCTGGTCAATTTCTTGTCTTTCTTAGAAATATTTGTGCAGGTACTTGCTCGTTATTTAACTGGGTTATTTGCTTTCTTGCTTATCTGACACAACTGGGCCAATTCAGCTACTCTCTGGAGTTGATGGAGTTTGAAGCACATATTTAATTCATGTTGCTTCTGTGGATTTTGGAAAGTGCTCCCCATCCCGCCACTGTCACAATTATTGATAGGTCTTCACGCTTAGAAAAACCTGCCACAGAAAAGATGTTCAACATTTTCAACATCTATCTGCCGAGTTTCTCATGATTTATTGACCTTTCAAGGTTCCATTTATTTGCCTGCTTGTCTTGTTTGGTGATTCAGCTAGTGATGATTTGGCTGATATTTATATTAGGGAATGTGACTTTTTCCTATTAGATTTAACTTCCATTTGTATGCTAGAGATAAAAACATACATTCATTACATATGCAAGAAGTCCACTTCCCCCTAGGCTTCTGTAGAGAAGATTAATTAATAATAAATATGATATCTATGATATATATATTAATTATAGATTATGTGTGTGAACATGCTCATATACAGATAATATGCATCAGTGGCACATGCAATGCAATTTGCCTTTCTATAATAAATGTAACTACTGAAATTTACTATGTTGTTTTATATAGGAACAGCTGATTTTCGATAGCCACTGTAGCTTGTCCTATGAATGAAGAGATAGAGATAAAGACAGAGAGAGATAAAAATAGAGATAAAGAAAGACAGACAGACAGGCAGACAGGCAGACAGACAGACAGGCAGACAGAGAGAGACAGAGACAGAAAGATGTTTGTTTGACTATATTCCTATCATTAAATAAATCATCATTTTTGGCTGTACATACAATGATCCAACACATAATTTTCCTTCACATATATTTGAAGTTTGTGGCAAAAGCCCAGTTTGAATTTTGCAATATTGCCCCATTTTTATATATAAAATTCTTCTCTCAAAGAATGATGGAATTTTCCCTTTGGGTTTTGCAAGTCTGGCTTGAGAGAGATGTGTTAAAGCACAGTGTTTTCCTTATCTTTCTATAACTGTTTTATTGTATTTCCAACAATTTTAATATTATATAGTTTTACTATAAAATATTTCAATGTGTTATTGTCTTCACTAGTTAAATGACTTTACATTTACTATCTTTCATTTGATTAATATTACAACTACTAATTTAGTTTTCTTGTATTATATTTGCCTCACATTACTTTTTCTCCCATTTCATTTGTTTAGTTATTTAATTAGTTTTTGAGACAAGGTCTCAATATGTAATGCAGCCTGGCCTTAAACTCTCTATGTAGACCAGACTGGCATCAGACTCAGAGAGATCTGCCTGCCTCTGCCTCTGCCTCTGCCTCTGCCTCTGCCTCTGCCTCTGCCTCTGCCTCTGCCTCTGCCTCTGCCTCTGCCTCTGCCTCTGCCTCTGCCTCTGCCTCTGCCTCTGCCTCTGCCTCTGCCTCTGCGGAGCTAGGATAGATGTGTGCTACCATACCTAGCTGGCCATCATTTCTTTAAATGGACTTCCTTTGCTTTACTTAGTTGTTAAAAACAACTAAGATACGTGTTCTTTTGGTAGAAAGATTTAAATATCTTTATTTTTAATTGTATTTTATGTGAATGGGTATTTTGTCTGCATGTCTGTCTGTGCACCTCACACATACCAGGTGCCAGAGGAGGGTATCAAGGTCCTTGGGACTACAAGTAGAGTTAGAGATGGTTGTGAGCCTCTATATGTGTATGGGGAATCAAACCTAGGTCATCTGGAAGAGCAGCCAGAGCTCTCGGTCCCTGAGCCATCTCTGCAGCCTCTTTTATTCATCCTTTTACTTATATTCAGTTTTTCCTTTCCTCACATATCACCCCCTCCCTTCCTTTTCTCCTCTGTATTTCTCTATTTTCTACTCTTTGCTTTATGAATGAGGTTTTTTTTAACACCTACAACAGTATTTGACAAGTAATGTAACTCGTTATCATTCAAACTTACCTCCTCCAATAAAGGCTCAACTATTTAATTCCTTAAACTATGATCTCATAAATTAAGCAGTGACCAATACAATCTGCCATCAATGATGAAGAGCCAGTTTATCTTCATTCTTTAGTCTTCTAATATCTTAATGAATAAATCTATTAGCATTTTTGAAATAAACTGTAGTACTCATGGTTTGTTTAAAGATTTTTGGTTCGGTTATTTTGGAACCTGGAGGGAAGGTAGAGACAGCTGTTGTCTTGGGTTATTAAACAGCAAACTGTCTTTTGGCAGCTTTCTCTTATGCATGTAAATTAGTTTAATATAACCAAGCATAGATTCCCATATTGTTTCTGGTTTCCCTTAGTGTTTGCCCACTTGTCTGGATGAGCTGACCACACAGGTGACAGGGATCTGGAGAACTGCATGCTGAGCCCCAGGCTTTCTGTCAGTTAACCCCTCAAGCAAACATCCATAGCTTTCCTCTATTTCTTTCACTGGCTGTTAATCCTGCTGCTGAACAATTGGGGATCTCTGACATGTGGAGAATTGAGGTCAGATTAGGGATAAAACTTCCTACAGTGCCACACCGAAGTCCCAACAAACCTTGAAAGACAAGCAGGCTTTTGTGGCAAGATTTTCTCTGTCCAATTACATTAGTGTAGAGGATGTCTGTGATTGGCCGGGAAAAGGGATGCAGAGTTAAGAGTTGCAGAGAGGGAAGGAACATCTTAGGATGGAGAAGGAAGATGGCTATGGATGTGAACTCATGTGATGTTGCAGAGTTGCAGAGAGGGAAGGAACATCTTAGGATGGAGAAGGACGATGGCTATGGATGTGAACTCATGTGATGTTTACCAGCCACAGAGGCTATGATTTCACAAGGTTAGAAATATGGAGATAAAGCTTTTATCATTATCAGCTGGCTCTGAAATTATTGTATTGGCCTCTTGTAAATTGTGATTTTATTGATACATAAATCTGATTGGTTAATAAGCTATGAGAGTCTTGATTTTACTCTGAATGTGGTACAGAGTCAATGGTGGAGAGGGAACTGTAGCAGCTCCGGGACAAACAAGCCAGATGTGCAGGAGCTAGCTGGAGAGAGTTGGCAGGAGTATCAGGAGCTCAGGAATGCAGCGTGTGAGAGTGTGGTCAGGCCCTGCAGAGAGTTGGTGGGTTCGGTTTTTTGTTTTTGTTTTTTGGTTTTTTTTTGTTTTTTAATATTTCCCACAACAAGGCTTTCTCTGTTCTCTTTGAGCTATCTTGTATTTCCAGCCCTCATGCATAGACAGGGAATCTTTAATGAGGTTTCTTGGACTACGTCTAGTGCATTAAAGGTGCTAACTTTCTTGAGAAATGAAAGTTTAGTTATGTCTGTAGGGTCATTTGCTAGCTCTAAGCTCCATTGATTCCACTGGAATGAGAGGGGCTCTGCAGCCTGTGTGTGGCTTTTTACTTCTCTCTGTGCTTCTGTCTGCTCGCTGCCAGCTCCATCTTAGTCTTTGCAGTCGACGAATGGAAGGAAAGGAGGGGCTTTGAAGAACTTCCTGGGAAGTAACGTTTTTCAGTCCATCATTGCTTCTTACATCTGCTTTGTGATTCAAATACAGTTCATGGACACATAGGTTAAACTTCAATGATTTGAGAGGTTTTATATATATATATATATATATATATATATATATATATATATATATATAATTTTATACAAATAATATTATATATATATATTTTATACAAATAAAATTATATATATATAATTTTAATTGTAAAGAATGATATAGTCCCTTTCTTAAAAATAGGATTTCCCTGGAGATCTTATGGAGATGCTGAATGGGTCAAATCATGCAGCTCTGGCTCCAGCTACTCATAAAAGGGGGCTATGTCTGCAGTGTGCTTGTAACACTAACACTGTGTGTAGAGATGGGATCCCAAGCTGGCCAGTCAGCTTATATCAAACTGAACTTATTTTCTGTTTCAGTGAGAAACCCTTTCTCAGGACAATAAGGCACAGTAGTATAGAGGAAGACACCCAACACAAAGCTCTGGCATCCATATACACACCCAAGGCACACACACCAGCACACTTAGTATGTATGCACTCTACATATACAGTGTGTGTGTGTGTATACACTCTCGTGCGCATGGACACACACACACACACACACACACATAAAAAAATCAGTTCTGTATGCCCATGAGTCTAAAACCAGTCTCAGAGACAGCACGAGACAGTCTCTATTTAAGCAAACAAAGCTAACAGAAGAACAACAGATTTTTTTCCTTTGTTTGCATGGGTCTCTCTCTCCCCTCTCATACCTCTTTCTTCATGAGACATGGTTATGAATGACACGTTTAAACATTTCATGAGTAAGTTGGTAGGATGGGTTAGCGGGTAAAGGTGATGGCTGCCAACCCTGATAGCCTGAGTTCCATCACTGGAATCCCCATGGAGGAAGGAGCACCAGCTCTTACAAGCTGTCCTCTGACCTCCAAGGTCAAGGCATTTTTACCAACGCCCCCATGTCAATTTTAAAAGAACAAAAAAAAATAGAACTTTATAAATTTAATGTAATGGTTTATGCCCTTTCTTTTCCCTCAAATCCTAAGTGAACTGTGGGTGTTTGAATAAAAACGACCCCCCCAGAGGCCCATAGTGAGTGACCATACTGTGAACTGTGGTTTTGTTGGAAGAAGAGTGACACCAGGGGTGGACTTTGAGGTTTTAGAAGCCCAAGTCTGGGTCATTGGTAGTCTCCCTCTACATCCTGCAGAAGTAGAACTCTTGGCATCTCCAGCACCATATCTGCATGCTTCTTACCATGACAATGATGGATTAAGTCTCTGAATCTGTAAGAGTGCCTCAGTTAAATATTTTCCTTATAGTGATCATGGTGTCTCTTCACAGCAATAGAAATCCTAACTAAGACACGACATCACTCTTCCTTCATGCCCTCTGATGGTTTTCTCAGTGAGACTCCTCATCAACTGTGGTCCCAACTTATGCTCCCCATCACTCTCAGGGCACCGACTCCATCACAACTCTAGTCTTTCTTAACATTCAATCTAGTGTTTCTCCAGAACTTAGTAAGCTTTCAGATTTCATGCTTTTCACTACAGTTCATTATTGGTAATGAGTTTTCTCTAAGCTATATGTCTTTACTGAACTTTTGCCTCCATTTCCTTATGCCTGAAGAATGATGCTGTTTACCTCACTGATGAAAACATATGCATTGTTGAGCAGAGACCAGCGACAGAAAACAATTTGAGCTCCAGATCTTGTTCATTAAGGATGATTTTTTCAGAGCTCTGGCTCTCACTTTGCAAAACATGTCACCAACAAGAACCATTTCGAGTGGGAACTGTATTAAAACCCTGGTTTGTTGTTGTTTTAACTGAAGAGGTAAAGTCTAGGTTTACTGATGAATGGTGGGAAAATGTTTTTGTTTAAACTATGGAAAATTACAGCTATGGACCACTCTGTTCTCTTAAGCTGTATAACTAAATACATGTTATAGAATATTTGCTAAATTAAAAAAGAACTTAATTTGAACTAGAAAATGTATTCTGTCTGGCTACTATCTCTATCTGTCATTTTTCAGACTATGCATTATTATATTTCTTTGCATATGTAATAGGAAGAAACATTTTTTACTAATGCAGTCTCATATTTCTCAGGGCAGGTCTTGAACTCCCTAAGTATCTAAAGATAACCTTGAATTTCTAATCCCTATACATTCATCTTTTTAATGGTGTCTCTGCTTAAATCACAGCTGTGATATTTCTTCAAGCATGATTTATTGCAGTGTTTTCTGTTTTCTCTGAGTATATAGTTCCCATGCCACACACACATACAGTATGAGAAGTAAAGATTAGACAATTTAATTTTCTATATAATTTTGGAGTCTATCTACAGTTAAAATTTTAAGCATTTTTGTTGAAATAAATAGTGTCATCATATTCTTTCTAGTTTTTCTTATTTTCAGTTCTGTCAATCCCTTTGTACAAAGGGATAAAATAACAATAATCCCAACTTTAGGACATGCATGTATTCTACCTAAGGTCTGATCTGAGGATTGAACATGACAGCTGGTGAGTAGCCCCAGGTCCATCTTGAGCCTAAGCACAGAGACTATTTTTTCTTAGCTGGAAAATTCACCTAAATTAGAGGCATGCCTCAGAAGCCTTTGCCAGGCTTACTGGTGCTTCATCCTCCAAGGAATCTAGCTGGAGCTACAGTCCTATTGTTTGGAGAACATCACAGTGACCCAGGAAACAATGTATTATCAGTTTCTTGTATTATAACAGCCTGAGTTTCCCAAAGCTTCACAATAGAAATAGAGAGCAGCAGCAGAACAATGGGATGCCTTAGGAAAAAAATATGTCTCACTCAAAGAGAAAGTTCTTTTACAAGATCTTGACATCACAAACTTAACAAAAACAGCTAACCTGTACCATCTACCTAACAAGCAGTTTAACAGAGAGTGCTCAGTATCAACAAATGCTATAAACACAACGGTACACTTAATAGCCTGAGAACCATTGTAATTATTTAGTAAGTTTTAGGAAATCTTTATTGTGTGTCTTGCAAAGTACAGATTCAGGATTCTAATTGTCTCATTTCCAGTGTTGTCTTCTTCTTCTTCTTCTTCTTCTTCTTCTTCTTCTTCTTCTTCTTCTTCTTCTTCTTCTTCTTTTCATGTAGTAGCTAACCTTTTTAAGAGCACCGGACTGTTTATACTGTAATAGTTAAGAACGGTCACCTGAGTAAAGTCCTCAAGAGTTCAAAGATATATATATATATATATATATATATATATATATATATATATATATATATATGACAAGGACAAGCGGCACATGGAAAAAAGCATGTTTTCCCATGCAAGCATATGAATAACAACTGCTGAAGGAAATCTACTTCTATCTTCTTAATGTGGCCAATAAGAGATGTGGCCTTAACCTAGTGGCCTTCCCTACAGCTCTCTGAACGTCATGAGGCTGCCTCCGTAAGATGGCCAGATGGGATAACTTCTCAGGTGTCCTGCAGCTCTGACTCTTATGAATAGAGGAAGAGAGATTCTCTTACTGACATAGACATTAAGACATGGTAGGCAGGCATGGAACTGGAGGAGGAGCTGAGAATTTGCAAAAGGGAAATGGAGACACAGAGGAAGACATGAACTTTTGAATGTCATAGCATGTCCCAGTGACACACCTCCTAATCCTTTCTAAACAGTTCTACCAACTGGAAACCAAGCAAGAAATATATGCACCTATGATAGGTAGCAGGGCTTCTCATACTAAACCCTACCAGGTACCTTGTTGAGGTTTGGTCTTTTGTTACATATTGTAGTGTTAAGTGTGGGCCCCAACGATTTGGTTAACCCAGAAATGAGAGTCTACATGTAGACCCAAGTGCCACTATGTGAACTGGACCCCAAGTTATTTTTCATTAGTAAATAAAGATGCCTATAGCTGGGCAGAATTGAGGTAGAAGGGTCTTGGTGTTCCTGGCCTAGAGGTCAGAGGACACCATGAGGAAGAGAACACAGTGGGTTACAAGTCAAGAAAGTGTGGCCCTGAGGGCTGGCCAATTGAGGTTAAGAGTAGCCAAAATTAAACATATTAAGTAATAACTCAGTTATTAATAGGAAATAGATTTTAATAGCATAAAGGGCAGATATCTGGCCAGCTCTAGTGCTGATTAAAGTTAGTTGTAAATATAAAGGTTAATGGTCAAAGGTGGGGTAGAAATCCTTGATTGGGATTAAAAACTTTCTACTACAGTACCTCAAATTGTGTCTCTTTATTAATCTGAATTTTCTTTCATTAAAAACAATGTAGGCACAGAATAATACCTTTATCTTCCCTCAGTTTGCTCAAGTAAAGTTGAACACGGACATGTGAGTGGTCTTTTAACTAAAGACTAGCTTTTCTGGCAAATAACTTCTATAAAAATGTGGTATTCAAATGTCTCTGTAATAAGTCAGAACTGTTGTTGTTTTTACTGTGGCCACAATGAATAGTAATTTTCCTTTAGTGAAACTTTAGTGGAGATCAGAATGCTCCCTGTCATTACCAGCTTGTGGAAATAAATGGGTGGCCTCTGTTTTTTGTAGTTCTTAATCACCTATAGGATTATCATGAAGAATTTTGCTTGTACACAGATTTTTCTAAGTCCCTGATGTCCTTTCCATCCTTTCTTTGTGAAGTAAAAGTGCCACCCAGACCAAAATATTTTCATTCAAGTTAGGAATTTTACCATTAATTATGCTCATTGCACTGATGCTTGAAAAGATTCCCTTAGTATTTTGGTTAAAAAAAATCATAAGAAAATGTGGTATACTTGGTTCATCTGAGGAACCAGGCTTTGGAAAGTTTGTTAATCCACACAAACTTGGAATCCATGATTCTCAAAGAAGACCTACAGAGAAGTTACCACCCTGGATTATGAAGTGTCTTTACATTGCAATGGCTTCTTTCAGTTTACATGAAAGAAGGGGAAGCAAAAAGGTCACTCTATAGTTAGAATACACAAATAGAAGCTAGCTGGTGGTCACAACTAAGTAGGGCCTCTGCTTCATACCATTTGGCAATACCATGAAGTTGCACATGGGGTTCCATCAATCTTTCCAGAGAATATTTTACTTGGAAGCATCATCCTGACTTGGTCATGGTTTTCATAGAACAGTGATCATGGCTTTAAATTGAAAAGCAATGTTCATTTCACATCAATTACAAATTCGTTGATTGATCACACAGACTATAATGAGCCATGTCTGTATAAATGGAATTGCTGAACTGTAACCTTCTAATAAGCTCAAAAATGAACATGTTAGAGTTCAAATGTGAGTCCCCACATTCTCATTGTAAAGCAGATTCATCTGGTGTATATTTCTGTACCTAGCTCTCCACCGCCCCCCCCCTTTTTTTTTACAGTTATTTCCTTTTCTATCTAAACTTTAAGGGTAAGGCCATGAACTAAATAGTATTTTGACTGATACAAATATGTCATATTAAGAAGAGTTTGAAACCTAGTTCTGAATGAAGCTATGGATAGAAAAAATATCATCCAAACAGACTGCCAGTTAGAAATCATTCTGCTCGTTCCTGCCTTATCCTGGGCAAGAAACTAAGCATGTGTGCTAAGGGTATGTGTTATCTTGCTCTCTGTACTTCCCGACCTTCAAAGAAGCTTATTTACAGAGTCTTCCTCTATCTTCATATGGGACTTAAAGCCCATATGAATTAGGAATTAGGCCCCAGCCCTTAAAAATCCATCACCATTTATTCTTTCATTTCCTCTCCTTCCCTTTCTGTTTTTCATGTTGTTGGCAATTTTTGGGAAATTAGTTCAAGCTTATCGTTGCCTTGTTCCTTTTCCTTACAACTCCTCCAAAATTCTTTCTCTCAATTTGTCCTCCACTCTACAGGGTTGTCCAACCTGACTGAGGAACATTCTGGGCCAGTGAAGCATTGGTGAAATGTGTGTCTGATGGGGTGACAGCAACAGGAATCCTGGGTGGAAGCCTGCTCCTGTCCTTTTCATTGCCATCAGTGGAAAAGATCTACACATTTGACTCTTAGTTCTTCTTCATCTGTAGAGCGTGGTTAGTAACATTTTAAAATTTTTCTGTAGGGGATAAAAAAATTAGATAATGTTTATAAATGTTCAATGAAAGTTACTCAGAAATATTCAAGCCCCTGCTATGCTATTAGTTAAAATGTAGCTAGAAAATTAGAAGTAACCATTTTTTAAAAATCACATAAAATAGTAAACCATGAGGAATGGGAAATCATACTAATTTATCTTCATGAATCTATATAGTTACTGTCCTTCCACCTTTAATCTATATCTTGAAGAGTTTATTTATAATGTTTACTAGTATCATAAGTTAGTTCCAGGCTTGGCTGGTTGGGAAAAATACCATGAATTTATGTTTAAAATCACTCCTATTGATATGGGAAAATCAGAGCTACACTGAGAATATAGTCTCCAAACATACACACATTATATTTACATATGAATATTTATGTTTCTAATGATGGAATACTCTTTTCTTGCTTAATATATAAATAAATAATGGTAAAAGGACAAAAGTAATATAGATACTAATTAGATACTTAACAACTGAATGTATATTACTATAAAATAGAACATGTATTTCTTTCTCTTTTCATAGCTTTGCAGATATTTTGAAGTAAAAGGTACACACATCAAGAAAGTAGGGAAAGAGCTCTGTAAGATGGGTCATTATCTATTATCCTGTCCAAGTCAGTGGACTGGTTTCTGATACAGAGAAACGAATAGCTAAGCTTTCAATAGACCCTCTGAATGCATCTCTAGAGATCGAAATTTGATCATTCCAAATATGACAGGATTTAAATGTTTTTGCTGACCAAGATATTTAATAGATATATGAATAAGACAGTGAACCATGTGCTTAAATATTTGCAAAATAAAACCCTAAAAGCTAAACTATTTTGCAACTGAATTTTCATCAAAAGGTTTTATGAAATGTCAAAAGCTTCTGATAAGAAGAATTTACAAGCATCATTTACATGCTTCAGATGGCATAAATATTTTAGTTCCTTTTACTAAATAGTCCTGATAATGAATAAACATTCACTATTTTATTATAATAATATGCTGCAGTTTTCTTTTAAAGGAGGTAGCTTGTTATATTTTTTCATACTTGAATATAGTTTATTAGCACATGATGAATATTTATTTTATAAAATGAATTGTAATGTTAATATCACCTTAAATGAGTGCAATAATTGAAGGTTTTACTTCATATGAAGAGAGACATAAGACAGCTCATTCTTTCCACAAATTAGAAGATTATCCTACTACTCTTTTTCAAAATCAGGAATATTTTAAAGTTGCCAAGGTTACTTAAAAGCTGCTTTTATTACAAACACTGGCTGCATTTGAGTTGTGGTGTCTGGCACTAGACTGAGATGAGAAGGCATGGCTCCTCTGTCTGTATGCTGTGAGAAGGAATGTTTCTTCTGTCTGCATGACATGTCTTTCTTATTACTGACCATAGCCTTGGGTCAAGATTTTAGTCTGCATTGACTATGGACCTGTTGCCCACTGAGGAATGCTTTATAATAGTAAAATAGAATTATTTGATCTAGACTAGCATATCTTTGTTAAGCTCAGGATATTTGGGAAACAGTGGACCATAGAAGGAGTAGAAGAAAAGCCCTGGAAGATCCCTATATTGTCCCAGCAGAGTCACAGATATTGGTCCTCTTCCATAAGCTGCTGCCTGCTCTCATTTTTCCTATGTCATAACTATATCCCCTCAACTTCAAGAGTTGACAACCCAATTAAACATTTTGGCCAATGAATAAAGCCTGAAATTTCCTCTTCAGCATTTGTCCCTTGGAATTTTTCCACCCAAAAGATACACTTCTACACATAGTTTTAGTAGCAATGACATTCTTTTTGATGGTAATGGTTAAGTTTCAGAAAACTTCTAAGCATGGTAGGAAAGTAAAATACAGAAAAAAAGAAATGACCAACTTCCTTTCCTCTCAAATATTAGAGAGCAATCTCATGAAGGAAAAAAAAAAGACAGAAAAGATGGAAAAGTACAAAAGGGGCAAAATTAAAAAAACACACAAAATGCTTAGTCATACTTTGTCCTTTATAAAACTCTGTAATCAGACATCGGGTATGCAGGTGGGTAACTTTTGCCCTTAAGAATTCTACCAGGTTCTGTGATTGAGGAAGGACGGGAAAAATTCCCCTCATACTGTTAACAAAAGGAGAGGGAAAAGCTATCATTCTGCCTTTAACAAGGTCTGACTTAAATGCCAGGGGCATAGAGAGGAGATGTGACACCTTTCTGGGCTCTAGTCTTCTTAGTACACTTACATGTAAAGACATTTCAGAAATCCCAAATCACAGTTGTGAAAATCAATTGCCAGCATCATGGTAAGTTTGAGTCCTAATGGTAAGATGACAGTGTAGTTTTAAATCCTGTACCTCATCAGGTGTCAATAGGTGTGTTACATAGCAACGCGGAAGCATGACTGAAAGAACAACACATGTAAGACTTTGTTTAAGAAGAAAAACCTCATAGATGCCTTGGAGTCCCCAATCCCAGGTCTCTGACAAGTCCTAGAGATGCCTTCCCTCACCCCTCACCAACCCCATGACATTTGGCTACTCTAGCTGAACCTCCTAGCAGTGGGGAATATGGGGCCCGAAGCAAACACCTTCTATAGGTAGGCAGGTCTCCCAGTGGAGGCAGAAAGACACCAACCCACCAACAAAATCTTCAACCAAAAATTTGAAAGCAATGAAAGGAAAAAGATGGAGCAGAGATGGAAGGAATGGCTAACCGATGAGCTGCCAGACTTGAGACCAATCCCATGGGCACGAACTAATCCCTGACACTACTAATGATACTCTGTTATACTTGTAGACAGAATCCTACTATAACTATCCTCTGAGAAGCTCTACCCAGTGGATGACTGGAATAGATCCAGAGACACACAGCCAAACATTAGACTGAGTTTGGAGAGTCTTACGGAAGAGTTGGAAGGATTGAGGGACAGAGAGGGAATAGGAATTCCATAAGAAGACCAACAGAGTAAACTAACATGGACCCCTGGGGGTTTCCAGAACTGCCAACCAAAGAGTTGGCAGGTCTGGACCTACTGCCCCCATACCCTCATACATTTCTAGCATATATGCAGCTTGGTTTTCATGTGGGTCCCCCAACAACTGGTGTGGGGGGCTGTCCCTGACTATATTGCCTTCCTGTGGATCTTGTTCCCCTCCTTGGGCTTCCTTGCCTGGCCTCATTGGGAGAGGATGTACCCAGTCCTAAAGTGCCTTGATGTGCTAGGGTAGGTTGGCGCCAGGAGGTCTTTCCCTTTCTCAGAGGAGTAGGGGGGCTATGTGAGGGGGGACAGGGGGGGAGAGGGGCTCTAATTGGGAAGCCAAGTGAAAGAATAAATTAATGGAAAAGGAGGAAGAAAAAGAGGAGGAGAAGAGAGAGGAGGAAGAAAGCCATGAAAGCAAAAGAAAGACAGTCAAAACAAGGACCAAGGCATTAGTCTACAAAACCCACAGCTGTAGAAAACAGAAAAATAATTGCTAAGCCAGAAAGCATACTCTTCACACTGAAGATGTGTTGATCCGTCCTTTCTGCTAGCAAATCCCAAAGGATGCTGAAGGACAAATGTGTTGAATGATTCTGTGTGAATGTTATTCAAAATCAGAAGTATCGATAACTCTTAAGATATAAAACTAAAAAGGCCTATGATTAAAATGCAATTATATTCATAGAAAAAGCAACTAGTGTAAAGTTGGGCGCAAGAACAGGTGAGACCTGCAATCACAGAGATGAACATTCTAAAGTCAATCAATCAATCAATCAATCAATCAATGTATCAGAAGAAAAAAATCAAGAAATTTGAGATAAGCATACTCACACCAGTTGATATGCCAGTGGGGATAGGGTAAATCTCACATTGCCCACAACATAAATAAATAAAAATGAATATAAAAAATAAATAAATACATCAGTGTATCTACATATAATAATAATAACAATAATAAAGTAAATACAAGATCATACATTAAGGAGTAAGAAACAGGAAGAGTTGGAGTCAGCAGAGGGAGAATCAAGAGTACACACAGTAATAAAATCTACTTTGTAGAAAAACTAATATAAATTTTTAAATTTTTTAAATTAAAAAATGGGTTTATCAGTAGACTGGAGTGGACTGATAAGTCAGTAAACTTTAAAACAAATAAATGAAACTTCCACAAAGTTGAAGTGAACAAGTTGAAGTTTGAAAAAATTCAAATGACTAAAATTATCAACAATCTATGCATGAGCTATAACATAAAGAGAAGAGAAAAACAAACAAAATGACTTTGAAGTAAAGACCAAACATAAGTCCTCTTCTCAAATACATGTAGTGAGTCTCTACTTCATACTAACCACATGTTTGGAATGTTTAGGGAGATAAGATCACTAAAAAAACAATTAGTGTTAAATGGTATCCTAAGGTTGGCGTCCTAATCCAAGATAACTTGTATTTCTGTAGGAAGAGTAGAGATACCACAGATGCACCTCCTTAGGGAGACAGCCTGGTGAGATATAGTAAGAAGTCAGATTTCTGAAAACTGAAGAGATTCAGAAGAAGCCAACCCTACAGTAGCTTTCTTTTTAATTTCTCTGCAGAGGATGCCTGCCATTTATTTATCAGAACCAGTCCTGTTGCTCAAGTGCCATCTTTTTATGGCTACCCTAGAAACTAACACAGCAAGTCACAGAACCAGGAAATGTGGAGAGCATCAAAGAGAATAAACATTGTTATAATAGTTACATGGTCTTTTTTGTTGTTGTTTTGTTTTGTTTTTAGAGACAGGGTTTCTCTGTGTAGCCCTGGCTGTCCTGGAACTCACTCTGAAGACCAGGCTGGCCTCAAACTCAGAAATCTGCCTGCCTCTGCCTCCCAAGCGCTGGGATTACAGGCGTGCACCACCACTGCCCGGCCATAGTTACATGTTCTATACCCTATATTTAAACATATTCTAATTCCAGAAAACCAATTCCATAGTTCTGTAAGGTTTAAGGAAAAGTTTAGTAGGATTTCTGGAGTTTCATATTATGTAATGCCATTGCATCTGCCCTTGTAATAAACATTGTACATTAATGTGGCACATTGGTTAAGTTAGACCCACTCTCCACACATTAACTAATAATGTGTGAATCTGTAGTTGACACAATGATTCATTATTAGGATTGAACATTCTGTGAATATCCACAAATGTAGTTACATTTATCACCTATTCTAATCTCACAAAGGACAGTCTTGTTGTCCTAAAAACTTTTGTACTTATTCTTCCATGTTGCCTGAAATTAATTTGTCTACTATAGTATTTGATTAAAAATGGCCCCTACAGGTTTCTATATTTGAATGCTTAGTGATCAGAGAGAGTCCAATATTTGAGAAAGACTAGAAGATGTGGCCTTGTTGGAGGAAATGTATCATTGGGAGTGGGCTTTGAGGTTTCAAAAATCCACATTGTGCTTAGTTCTCTCTCTTGGCCTATGGATCAGGATGTGCCTCTCATCTTCCGATCCAGCACCATGAATGCTGCCGTACTACTGACCACTCTAAGAATAGACTAACGCTCTGAAACTGTAGGAAAGACTCTAATTAAATATTTTCTTTTATATGAGTTGCCTTGGTGATGTTGTCTCTTCACAGAAATAGAATACTGACCAAGACATCTACTGGAGATTTATTTAAATTACAGTGACATGACATCTATTTATCTAATACTTTACCTTTAATCTCTCTGTGTCTTCATACTTAAAAGGATATTACTGTGTTATCCTTTTAAAATCCATTGGATCAGTAGTGACTGAAGTCTATTAATTTTTAAAAATCTGCTCACTAGAACACAGTTGTAGGAACCACTAACGCCTGACTTTCTAAGCATGCAGAGCAGTGATACATATTAAAAGCAAATCAATGCCTGTGGATTTAGGAAGAGGACTTGAAAATACAATGGTGGATTTTTCTCTCAGAGCACTTATAAAATGAGAACTGTTATGTAATACATATCAGTCGATGTCACATTGAAAACCATTATTTTTGGTAAATGGATAGATCTATTTGAAAGAATTGTAATGTGCTGAATCAAGAATAAATAATTTCCAATTTTAATAAACAGAATTATTTCCCTTTCCCCAGCATCTTCAGCTCTCAGCATCTCAATACTACATATAATGAAGTTATTAATATATTAACATATCTCAGGTATTGTCAGCTATCCAAGTATTGATCCATAGTTTTGAAATGTTATAGACTATCAATTTGATTTTGTTTATCTGCCTGATTTTAGATTCTTTGAAATCAATACATGAGCTTCCAGTCATTCCTACCTCAAACACAAATGTTTGGACATAGAAGCTTTCTACCAATGGTAACTGATTTGTTTTAAACCTGTTCCTCAAGGAAAACTTATTACTTAATGCAAAGTATTGCTGCCATGAAGAACCAGTAAGAATGCCTTGTTTTGCCTGGCTCCCTATTACTATCTAAGAAGAACACCTAAGCTCCCCATTATGTCTTATATCACTTTACCATGGTTTTGGAAAGTGGAAATTAGTCTTGTAAAGTTACTTAGTGCCTACAAGCATAATCTCTCTGTGTATAGATCTGAAAGGCTCCACAGCATCTTAGAGCAATTGGCAGGACTTCACTGAATTTACTGGGGCACAAGTCATTGCCCTCTTTGGTAATGATAATGTAAGGTTCAGAACAGTTTTTGTTGATAGATGGGCCTTATGAGAGAATTCAATGTTTTTTTTTTCTAGTGCCATGTATTGGTTTCAGAAGAACCCTACAAAGTTCTCTCTTCTACACATTATAGCCCTTCCATATTAAAACTTCATCGTTTTCCTTCTAGATATATTTCTCAGTCTTTGAATTCAGGTTGTGGGTACCATATCATCTACATGGTCAAGTATATCTTCAAAGATGGCCCAAGGACCAAATGCAAGCATTATCAGCTCTATCAACAACACCAGTTGTTCTCAGTAATCAAGATAAAAAATGTTTGAATATACTATTTAAAACAAGAAAATTATTATTTTAAAGTCTACAATAAATAATATATAAAAATAATGTATCAAAAATTGAAGACAAGGCTGGAATTTGAATGGCCTAAATAAAGGGAGGTGACTAGGGTTTCCTGAACTTATGAGAAAGTTCTATTTCTTCAGCATAAAGTTCTATTTAGCTGGATATGATGGTACATGCTTATTATCATAAAAATCAGGAGGCTGAGACAGGTGGATCTCCAAATTGAAGCTAACCTAGATACAATAAATTAGGCCCCACAGGGATTTTTGAAGCTTCAGTAAGCAAATTTTGTCCAAATAGAATGAAAACCAAAAAAGATCCTATCTGGATATTGGATATTCGACCATTAAAATTCATTCCCTGGACTCTTTATGTTCAATGCATACAAACAGAGATGCCAGAAAAAAAAAAAACCTGTCTTCTGTATCTGCTTCTGTTTGACACCACTAGTACTGTCTTCTTCTTCACCAAAGTTGTCCTGTGCTTCTTCTTAATTGACCTCCAGCCCTCACTGCAAGCCCAGATCTCCCCAAATGATACAATATATCCATAGAAACACTTTGTTAATTCTGCTTTAATGGGTCTGGGTTACAAATGTTTTTTCTAGGCCTGGAGAGATGGCTCAGTGGTTAAGTGCACTGATTGCTCTTCCAAAGGTCCTGAGTTCAAATCCCAGTAACCACATGATGGTTCACAACCATCCATAATGAGATTTGATGCCCTCTTCTGGAGTGTCTGAAGAGAGCTATAGTGTATGTACATATAATAAATAAATAAATCTAAAAGAAAAATAAATAACAAAACAAACGTTTTTCCTTCTTTTGTATTTCCTCAAACAATATGCAAATTACAACCCCCTGTTCTAAGAATGGAGTTCGTACAGATGTGCTCCACAGCTTATTTTATCTGTTAAACACAAGGTAGTCCCAAGACCATTATGAAAGCATAGTTTTCCATATGGATTTATCTTTAAAGGTTTGTATTCTACACAACAAATAGAATAAGCTAAAGTTTGGTGATGTAAAATAAAAGTCCAAGTGTCAGGAAAGTAAAAGACACTTTTTAAAACTTTCTTTAGAGTTTCACATAGCTTTTAATCTGTGTTCAGAGCTAAGGCAGGTGGATTGTAAGTGTGAGGTCAGCTTGGGCTATTTAGAGAGACTCTATCCAAAACAATAAAGTTAAAATAAAATAATACAACCACTTCATTTGTTCCCCTGCCCTGAAGTTGTCTTAGAAAATACAGCTTAAGTAGTAATTATACTTTAGACCTCACAGCCCAAGTTTATCATATCATGAGTATTTAAAGAAGGGGTTTTAACAGTATATTTTAAACAAATAGCAGTAAAAAAATAAAAAAGCTGAATGATTCAAATTGGTGGTTTAATTTATTTGCACCTAAGAATATAAGCCATGGATAACTGAATAGCCTTATGGTGATCTAAATAAGCCAATTACAAAATCAATCAGAATGTACATCATCAAAGGGAAAAGCAAATAGGATGATTTAGCAATGTGATTACAGTCGGTTTACAAAGAGGCCAGCAGAGTTTTGGAAAACAGTTCAGGACATGATCCCCTCTGGTGTGGGCACCAGTAAGAGTCAGTGTCGAGCTGAAAGACACGTGATGGGTGAGCTCTATGAATCATGTTCTGTAAGCGATTTGCTCTGGAGACCATGGCTTTGCCTCAGGCACTCCATGGAAATATAAATCTTCTGCCACATCATCAGATACACATATCACTTCAACTGTGAGCACTCTAATAGTCATATGAAACAGACAAAGGTCAGAAAAAAGAGACACCAAGGATAAGAACTCTTTACAACAGGGGACAGAGAGTATGATGGTCATTGTGTGTGATGGGCAATAATAAGGGGTACAAATCACTGGTTTGTTTTAGTGAGACTGCAGCAGGAACAATAGCAATCTCCTTATGCATATCAGTCTGAACTGCTATCATCACTTCCCACAGACAAGGTCACTGTCCTCATTTGAGAAATAACTACCTAAGACTCAGAAATGTGTCCTACTTCCCCTCAAAGGTATTCATTAGTCCTTCTGTTATAACCATTGGATCTAGGTCTTTCTCTGGGAAGTGTTTCCTCTACTAGAATGGCATATACCCTATGGTTAGGCCCCTAGACATATGCCCACATTTGACAGGAAGGTCCAATGATCACCAACACATAAGCAGTTGGTTCTCAGCCTTCTGCAAAAGTTTCAGTTTTGAGGACTGTGAGTGGCAGCTGAAGAAATGGACGTTTGTACTCAGGTCATGGAATGATCTAGTTTCTATGTTAATCTAACAGCATTTTACAAAGTGATTTTTTTCCTGTTTGTATGCTTGAACATCTTCTGCTAGGGTTTCTTACTAATTTCAGTTTTCTACAATGAACATTAGGAAGGATGACTCCAACGATTTGCCATGGATTTTCCTACAGTTTCCTTTTGAAGATGTTTCACCAGGGGAAGTCCAAAAGAAAGCCAAGTTACTGCAAAGGTCCTCACAGCTTTTGCATAGCATATTATTCTCTTTTACTATGATGGCTAGTTGTATGCCATCTTCTCACACAGGCTAGAGTCAGTTTAGAGGAGGGAATCTCAATTGGGAAAATGTTTCCATAAGCCTGGGACATAGGTGAGTTTATAGGGCATCATCTCAATTAGTGAATGATGTAGGTGGGCCTCTATGGCCTCTATATTAGCTCCTGCCTTTAGGCCCTTTGGCCCTATTTGAGTTCTTTTTAAGACTTTCAACAATGATAAAGCAAGATACAGAAGTATAAATAAAGTAAACCTTGTGTTCTCCAAGTTGCTTTGGACCATGTTGTTCCATCACGGCATTAGAAACTGTAAGACACTTCCTGTCTCATCACCACAGGTAGTGGCTTAAATGAGAATGACCCCTATAGGACCATATGATTGAATGCTTGTTTCACAGTTAGTAGAACTTTTTGGGAATGATTTTGAGGTGTGGCCTTGGTGGAGGAGGTGTTCCACTGGTGGTGGGCTTTGCGGTTTCAAAAGCCCACATCAGACCCAATCTTGTTCTCTCACTGCCTGCTGCCTATGGATCAGGAACTAAGTTCTTAGCTATCGCTCCAGGACCAAGCAGTTGCCAGATGCCACGCTCCTCTCCATGATGATTATAAACTAGCTCTCTGAAACTGCAAGCAGGCTCCTACTTAAATGCCTTCCATCATAAGTTGCTTGGTCATAGTGTTTCTTTGCATCAATTTAACAGTATCTAAGACACTAGACAAATCTCCTGTTCATACTCTTAAATCTGTCTCAAATGTTACCAATTGTTTTATGAAATCATCCTAGGACACCACCAACCACCACCACAAAAAGACAATCTTTATTCTTTTAAACTTTCATATCATTCTGCACACATCAAATTCATATTAACACGGCAATTTACCAAAACTCTTTTTGTAAGATTCCACTCTCTTGTCTTGCCTATGAGCTTTAGATAACCTATTGATTCCTGGCATCACATACAAGGCATGCAAATGGTTTTCAGTAAACATTTGAAGACACAGCATTTAAAATTTGTACAATCTTATTTCAGGAAAATAATACCTATAGGAAAACATGAAGTATGAAGATGAACACTGTCTGGGGATACATTTTTTCCTTATAAAGTTTAGTGGAAATCTTCAGTGTTTGAGCTTGGGTTATCCTGAAGTCATTACATTTCATTTATTAGGATTAAATTTGCTACTGTACATATTTTGGCTTGCCAGTGGCCTTTCTATGTTTAACATAACCATCTGGTGTAGAATCAGAGGATATCCCGATAACATCAAGCAAAGTACAGATTTAGGGAGTCTGGGAGAGCTGAAGGAGAACCAGAACTCTGGCTCTCCGGAAACCACGTGTCACTCTTCCTAGTTACATAGGATGCTATGAAAAACCAACCAAAACCATTTGAGGATTGTTTATAGCACTCTGAAGAAAATAGGGGCTTTTCTTTAACAGATGCAGGGAACGCTCTACTGTAGAAGAAACTTCCATACATTAATTGTTATCAACATTGATCCATAACTGGGGTTGTGGTTTGCTCTCTCATTAATAAAAGCAACAAAATTCAAGTGCTTGTTATGCAGACACATATGTGGTTAAGGAAAAAAATGAATAGTATACTGACCATAGTCTGTGTTTTCTGGCTCCCAACAATTTGATGGCCAAAAATAGGGTGTCTACGGGATTAAAAAAAAAAAGGAGGAATCTTGGTTAGACACATAAATATTTAGTAGACTTTTGGGCTTACAGTTTGTGTTTATCTTCAGTGGCTATTTGATAACCTCTGATCTTGACTTACTCTCTACTTTTTTGAAATTACTTCAGTCTAATAAAGAAGCCTACTAATAGAAGTTTTCTGGACATATGAACATTTTTAACCAAGAGAAAACTCCCAGAGAGGCATTACAAGTTTCTCATCTAAATGTACTGACACATTTCAAAGTTTCAGACCTGCCAAATGTCATCAGGGCTATAAAATGGTGTTTGTTTTCCAAGATCTCACCAATGAACACAATGTTAAAGAACATGACTGCATGATCCAAACAGAGGCTTCCATTTCAGCCTCAGAGAGGGCTGAAAGCAGAATATTATGTTCAGAAAGGTTTGGAATGAAACAAGTTCACATATAATGACTTCTTCCTATGCATCATATCTCATTACTGCTTTTCATAGATTCAAAAAGTTTACTGACAGAATCATTTCCTGGGATTCGTCAATTATCTGCAGGAATCTGTTAGTTATGTAATATAGCTTTCAACATTATTCAACTAGATGACCTTTTGACCTTTCCTTAGAAAACAATCTTTCATAAAGACATTTATTACTGTAAACTTTTAAAAGTTATAAGCCAGAGATCAGTTTTTTAAAAACTAATAATATCTTTGATATGATCAGCAATAGTCAGAAAGAATTCTGACTCTGTAAAGTTCTGGAAATACATTGAGTGAAATACAAAAGAAAGTTTGATCTGGAATAAAAATCTTTAGATAATTAAAATAGTATGTTTTAAGGAATGTTCTAAGCTTCCTAACTGGACTTTGAAGTAAGATTCATGGAGACCAGAGATCTGCATCAGCAACTCCATTCCCCAAAACGGGGATGGCGCGCGGACTAGAAGACCAGTGGTTGTGGATGCACGTGTGCTGGGTTGATTATGTGTATCAGCTAATTATACTGATCATTGATGAGCAATGGGCATATTTTGGGCAATTTCTGATTGTCTGATAATTTTCCTCTTTAGCAGAGTGACTCTGAAAGCTGTAGAAAGGGATACTGTGGAGAATTGATTGAATTCTTTAGGAAGGGATATTTTCCAACTGGCCCAACACCACCAGAGGACCTTGACTTACCCTCTACTTCTTTGAAATTACTTCAGTCTAATAAAGAAGCCTACTAATAGTAGTTCTCTTCACATATGAACAAAATCACAGTAGGAATTTGGAAGAAAAAAGATTGAACCCCTAGGTTAAGGGAGATGGGAAGACATATATGGAACACTCTCATCCTCTCCAATCTCACTTAACTCTGTGGGAGAGAGAACTTTGAAGATTTGATTTCTTAGAAATGAAAGTGGACAGGATTCCAGCAAAGCCATAAGGAATAAAGTAGCTAAAGATTTCTTTCATGCAAGTCTCCACTTCTGTAAAACCTTTCAGAAGGAGCATTGAATTTTTGGTGTTGCTTTGTGTGTGTGTGTGTGTGTGTGTGTGTGTGTGTGTGTGTGTGCACGCGTGTGCATACCCATATGCATACATGTGCATCTATAAGTGTAGTGATTAACTAGATTTAAATTATATTATTCTATACATCTGGTCAGATAGACACTTATTGCTCTCATCTCTACTCTTAAGAAATTCTCTTTATACTCTTACCATGTATTGAATGAGACTCTTACAAGTATAAAAATAGAATTTTATCTCCAGAAATTACAGGAAAATGCCACAAAACCAACATTTTCCATTAATGTTGGAAAATTGTTCTCAGGAAATTTTTTGACTTATAATAAGAAACTATAAGAGAATAATACGCCATTATAGTCTTTTATTTATTATCTATGCCTGCAGTCATTTCTTTAGTTTAGGATGTTTTAATGCACACATGTCTCTTTTCCAGAGCTAGCCACTCTTGCGTCTATAGAACTCACTCTAGTTGCTTGTCTTTATTCACCAGCCTTCAGCTTTCTAGTACATGCACCAACTCAGTGAGAGAAATGTGAGGGTGGCCTGGGGAATCATCTCAGGTCTCACTTCCAGTCAGTAAAGAGAGAGTGACTACATAATTTAAAGTTTACTGTAAACCTAAAATAAAAAAAACCCCACATTTCCAAAATGTACTAAGACGTTTATTGTGTTACAGCAACAAAATTATGCTCTGGTTCTGGCTCTGCTTATCTCAAATACATGTCATGCATCTGTCTTCTTTATGCTCTTAATGAAGTTTGGAATCTACAGGGTTCACTGAAGGCATTAAGAACTTAAACCATTGTTTTTAAATTGCCTCCAAGGAGGTGAATTTCAATTCAATTCAAGACATGTTTGTAGGTTTGAACCAGCATGAAAATGGAAAAAAAAAACTGGGAACCCTCATGTATTTTTTTCCTATTAGAGCTGTTCAAACAAAGACTGACTAACACTTGCTAATTTAAAGATAGTTTACTTTGACTCTGTTTTGATTACTTTAGCCTTGTTGTAGAAGTCACTAATAGACAGATTTGCTAACCTGTCACATTTATATCTTACTGCAAAAAATTTTAAAAATATGGATCATATTATAATCAATATTAATATAATTTTAATAGATTTATATAAGATATATTTAACATCACATTGAACTTGATAATCTCTGCCTAAATTTTGTAGTTATGTGATAAATATGCCACTTCCTCCCATATGTCCCTCACTGTGTCCTAAAACTCCTTAAAATTCTCTTCTCTTGATGTGCAGTGGTGCATTGAACCTTCATTCACAAGCATGATTAAAACATTCAAACAAATTTTGTTCTGGGAAGGTCAAGAATAGAGACATGGGTTTTAAATTGTGGCTAATTCAACACATTATCACTAACCTAGGGCTATGGCTCAACTCTTGTTTCTTGATAAGAAATATTAAATTAGATAATTCTCAAGTCAGCAGCCATATTTAGTATTTCTATTCTAAATAAGGGTTTTGTTTTGTTTTGTACATCGGAATTTTTAATTATTCTATTGGTGGACATTTTTTAAATTTTTTTAAGCATAAAGTAGTCTTTTTTCAGAACTTGTGAGAACTTGTTAGCCTACTTGTAGCTTCTATGTGAAAAACTTCTGAAAGTTAGAACTGTATAAAAAATGTCATCCTGTAATAGTAAATACTTTCTCTTATAAACAAGAAGAGTTAGATGCATATAGAAAATTGCCTTGTCAATTAGTAATATTGCATATTCAGGGAGTTTGCTGGGACAGAAGGTGGTAATGGATCACAGCTGAGAGTATAAGTTTAGTTAGAGCTCTCAACTTCTACTGGCTAAATGCAACTGACAACCTATGTCTTCCCTATTTCCCTTGATTCCAGTAAATCACCAGCTGAAATTTCCTTAAGGTCTCTTATATTAAAATATAACTTCTGTCTTTACACAATTCAGTCTTCAGAATTCAGTTGCTGAATCCTCACAATTCAGTTTCCCATTGGCATGTGACAATTGTCTCTGATGCTTTCACAGGAACATTACTTACTTTCTAAGTAGCTTAAGAAAACTATGTGATAGACTCCCAAAGGTTTGTAAACACACAGGAACGATGTTAAGGTGTTCTGATTTGCTGTGAAAGAGCATCTGCGTTTCCACTTACTTGAAACCGGTAGAAGGTGCCATCATCCTTGAGTGTGAGGACATGATCTGAGATGGGAAAGAAGTAGCCATGGGCAGCCATTAGCGTTCCCAAATGAAGAGCCTCCACTGTTCCAAGAAAGCAAAGCAAAATGAAAACAGCACTTAAAAGCCCTTTACATTTACTGGAATTGTTGTTGTTGTTGTTGATTACAAATGAGTAACATTTGTCTGGTTCTCCTTCAGAACATTCTTGTACCAAACTTTCGCTATCTTCCTGATCAAGTTCCTGTTGCATAGAATGATCTTTCTCGACAAAGCTGTTTGCATGTTCATGTATGAGTGTTTCTCTCTGTGTGTGTGTGTGTGTGTATGTGTCTATGTGTATGTCTGTTTGTGTGTATACCTGTCTGTGTGTCTGTGTATCTGTCTGTATGTCTGTATGTCTGTGAGTATGTATATATAACCTCCCATTTCAAAGTTTAGAACTTCCTGTTGAATATCAACATGTTCCAGGTAAAATTCTAGAACTTATGTGGACATAGGAAAAACAAAAATGATAGAAACATATATTGTAGCATTGTAAACTCATGGAACTTCTCACATTTGTCATTAAGAAAATAAACACACATTGTGAGATTCATATGAAAGTTACATACCGATATATGCAGTGATGTCAGACCAGGGCCCATGTCCAGTAGCTAAAGGATATATGGGACTATTATGCTTTATGGTTTATACACTGAATGATTTTTACAACTTTTTAAAGTACTTCCCTGGTACTACATTATTTGCCTCTGACAAGGCTTATTGAGGGAGGCTGACTCTTCTAAATAGTCCTTCTCATACTCCACTCATTATTTTGGGGTTGGCCATTAAATGAAAATTTAAGAGGACCTTTGAGGACAGCTAAGTGATAACAACAACCAGGAGCCTACAGCTTTGATCAAGTTCAGAGTCCTTGCATGCTTTTGGCAACAAGCCCTGAATGAGAAATTTAAGGTAAGTCACTTATCTTCTTACAGTCATTTCTAGTCTTTGGTCTTAGAGTCTGTATTAACTCATGGACCAGCCAAAGAAATTAAGTTACAGCACATGAGGATGATTGCAGAGTACAGACAGAAGAACAGGAAACAGAGTGGTAGAGAAAGTAAGTGAAATACTTCCCAACTGTTAGCCTGGGAGATCATGAGACTCAGTAAGCCAACCTCAAAAGTTAAGAAGCATGAAAGGCAGTTCAGGGCTTGTGTCTTGATGAATTTTAGAAAAAATGTAGTGAAAGTTGACATAGTCAGCAAAGCCAGTGAGTGTTGGCTTGATTCTCTTCACCAGTCAGATGCCAGGATCATTGCAGGCTATATTGGCATTTGCAGGTTCTTCTTCATGTGGTACTATCACATACATGCCTTAATAAGTGTTTTCTGTTAAAAATGCTATCAGTGAACTTCCACCTTCCCTTGAAAAACGATAGTCTATTTTCATTTGATTTGACTGTATATAGTATCATTTTGCTCCCTGTTGGGGAATTATCTAGATATGCTTGGTTCTATAAAATTTGTCTTTATCATTCAGTTATCAGGCTTAAATAGAGTTCTATTGATCGGAATCCACTCTATTAGCTCATGAACTAGTTTCTTCCTCAGTGGTATGTATGCCCTAGGTCAAGATAGAGTTAAACCTTAATCTTTAAAAAGACTTGACCTTCCAACAAGACTTAGAAAATAACTTCTAAGTCTTTGGTCAAATGATAAGAAAGTCTGAGATTATAAACACAATTTCCAAAATGCACCTATTAAATAATAAATGGATGTAAAATCTGGGGCAGCAAACTTTGTGTTTGACTTAGAACTATGGGAAAATAAACCTACATAACCAACATTGTGTGAGAGGTAAACAAAAACTCCAAATATATAACACATCCCAAATAGCAGAAACATGGGAAAGGCCAAAATGGTTTGTGTTGTGATTATGAAAGGTTTGTTCCATGCATCTAAGTCAATATTAATGCTCACACTGTCTTTTCAAAATACTTCTACAAGGATTTGATATGAGCTGTTGTATAGTGGAGAAAAGGTTATGTTGATGTTACATGCACAAATGCTAGTAAGAGATCTTAGTATTAAAAGGCATGGTCTCAAAGTTCGTTTCTTTACTTAATGGTAATCACATGCTTCCATGATCCAACTGCTTCTAAAATCCTATCATCAAGTTAATAAGATCCTGGAATAGCACTGGCAATGTGTAAGTAGAGTATTAGAAGCGTTTAATGAGTAGTCATTCAAGATTGTCCTATCAACAATGGCACAGCAGATGGCTTAGCATCCTCAGGTTTCTCAGCAAACGAATCACTAATTACTCTTCATGCATGAGTGACATTTGCCTCCCTGACACAGCTCAAGTGCAACAACACACCAACCAAAACATCATAGTTTTTTCCTTCACTTATTTGGATATCCAAGTGATGTATGCACTGAGAAAGACATCCCCAGACTGTCACCATGTGAAGAGCTGGCAGCAGCTGTGCCAAACTCAGGTACTCAGGCTCTCTTCACCTCAAACCTGTAGGTGAGGATTAGCAGGATATTTAAGAGCAGAGTTCTAACAACTTATTTGGGTCTTTTTGCCACAGTACTTCAAATATTCAAAGGATGAATAATGTTATAATCTTGTAGTTCTGTGTGAGGAGCAATGTATTTAGAGCCCCATTTCAAAATCAAGTATTATCCAAAGACTCAACAACACTGCAGCTTCCCAGAGACAGCAAATAATTTCACAAAGATAGAAAAGTGTTGTGGCCAAGAAAACAAGTATTGCAATTTTTTCATTGAATTCTGTACATTTTCATCAAAATCTTTTACTTAGGTTTTATATGGATATATTTTATGAAATAGCTCTATGTAACAATAATTTTTTAAAGGCTTGAAGGAGGCATGGGAAGGATTGGGGGAAGAGTACATAGGAGGAGAAAGTGATGTAATTTTATTTTAATTAAAAACATGCTTTAAAAGGAAAAACAAATATATCTATATATTTTCAAATGCATACATGCATAAAATATATTTATACTAAAAAACAAATGCATCTGTGTCATTCATAGCATATAGTTTAAATTTTAATTAGGATTTATTCAGGTGTATATTAGAAGGAAGTCTAAAGAAAAGTTATGCTAGCTAGTAAATAAATGGAAATATTAAAATGTTTACAAAGGTAAGTTGACTAATAGTAAACTAACAGGCACTCATCAGAATGATTCCAAGTCAGAGAAGAAAGCTTTACTTGAAGGGGGGTGTAGTCATTGCTAGAAAAGGGGAAATCATTTGAAATGTAAATAAATTATATCGAATAAAAAAAAAAAAAAAAAAAAAAAAAAAAAAAAAAAAAGAAGTTCTTTGATTGTGAGCCTAGCCTTTAACGGCTGAGCCATCTCTCCAGTCCAAAGGCTACCCAGAACAAACTAGCTAACTAGAGTAGTCTGATTAGCAAGAGCTATATTTAAGTGAGAGACTCTTGCCACAAAATGTAAGATAGAGCAATCTGGGAAGATGCCTCAAATCAACCTCCAGTCTCCACATGCCAACATAGGTGTGTGCTCCCACACATTTGAACATGTGCATACATACTTCAATACTACACACACTTTTAAAAATGGCTTCTGCTCAGAAGAAACAAAAGTAGAATAAAAAATTTAATCAGTATAGAGAAATACACCCAAGCATTCAACCCATGCCAATACTTTTTCTAAAAACAGTGGCATGCAGAAGTTGTGCAGTATACTGCCTGACTTAAAATCCAGTTCTTTACTTAGAAGCTGTGTAACTCCATCAAGAACCTTCCAACCCCTGGGCATTCATGTTCTCTGGTGCATGAAGTAAATAAAATACCTCTGTTCTAAAGTTCACTGTGTGCAGTGCCCATAGAACATCAATACCACAGACAAATGCTTTGTGATGTTAGTTGATAGAAAATGACACAATCTGTACCACTTCATCTAGTCAAAAGCAACTGGGAAGCTAGTGCTGGACCAGGATTCCCCATCATAGCAAACACTCCTAACCCAACTCTGCTTGACTCCTCACGGTGATGAAATCAGGTTCCCTTGGTGGTGCCATGATGTGTCTGCTCTAGCATATATGCCTATTTCACACACACACACACACACACACACACACACACACACACACACACACACACGGGGTGGGGGGGGAGAGAGAAACACACACTCCATATTTACAGAGGCAAAATAGTCTTCAAAGCATGATTGAAAGATGCCAACCAAAAAGGTTGTCAGTTTCCTTGAGACATTTGTCTTCTATAACCCTGGAACTTACTATGTAGCCCAGACTGACTATGAAAGTATGATTCTCTCTTTGGCCTCCAAGTGCCAAATGATGACACATGATATTTTCCCAGGAACTTGCACAAAATGTCAGTTTAAAAGAGGATTCCGGAAACCAGGTCATGAATCTCATTTGATGGTTATCACCTGATATCTCCTTTTAAAAACCAATGCCCAGACCAAACTTAAGCTCTATAATCTCTTCATAGTAATTTATGTAACATTTCAACTTCTTCAAGGTTCAGCTGGCACACTCTTAATTTCTTCGCCCATAGTTCTCTTTTGCTTTATTCTGCATTCTTTGGCTTATTGCTCACATGAAATACACGGTAAGCATTGGGATTCAGACTTCCTCTAGAGAATGAGGTTAAATGGACTTAGAACCAAAATAAATTTCCAGACCAATCAATTTCCCATCGTCTTCCTCCAAGAGTTTGTTCCATCTAGGACAGAGGAGGTGCTAACTATATAAGCAACAACTATATTTACACATTGGTCTAGGTAGGGTCACATAAATGATTTTTTTGGCATGTTAACTACTTAAAAAAGACTATAAAGATTCAAAAGTTTGGAGGACACAAACATCAACTAGAATTCAGAAGCAGAAAAGGGAAATGGAACTCAAGTAGGACCAGAGTAGGAATTCAGATGATGAGAGTAAGGGAAGGAAGGAAAAAGAAGGGGGAAGGAAAAAAAGAGAGAAATACTTCAGTGATTGCTTGATAACTTTGTGATCTGAGAAACTAAACTGAAAATCATCAGATACTATTCTATGCAAAGATGCTCTCAGTGATATGTCTGATAGATATGAGTTTACCAGCAAAAAAAAACCCTCTAAAATACCACAAACCCAGAAATGTTCTGATATATAGCTCCTGTAAGAAAAAAAAAAAACAACACATGCACTGGGTGCTATATTATGTACTGTATAATAATCCTCTCTAATCTTCACAAACACGTGTTGGTTTTTCTGTATTGATTAAGAAATTAAAAGTCAGGCCATTGCCAAATAGTGATAGAGTAGAGATTTTGAGAGTTTATTATTTACAACATTTGTTTCAAAATGTTGTAAATAATACTCTAAGTTCACATCCTTAATCACCTTAATTCCTATCTTCCCTGGGCTTCTCTGCTGAAATCATCTCTTCCACTTCTATTTTGTGTCAAAATGTCAGTTTTTAATTTCTTCTGCTTCTCTCTGCCAGCAAGACATAAGCAATGGCAGTCCTACAAATTATACTTTGTAGATTTGACTTATTATTGACTTGAATATACTCTTCTATTCAAAATATGCTAGACTTGGTATATACAGCTAATAGACATTTTACACAAAAGCCTACTCCAGAAAAGCCATATCTTCTTAATTACCTCAATAGATTAAAAATAACTAGTGCAGATGTTCATTAACCAAAAAACACCAAGATTCCACACAATAGTAATGTGAATGAATATCCTTCATATATGTGATAGGAAAAGAGTTGGGTGCATAGTGATACTACTTGTGAGAATACCATGCATTTTTTACTGTACCATTCATTATTCAACAAACAATTTATTCACTGAATATCTTTGCTAGGTAGGATGATATGGTAGGGATTACTAAGGGAAGAACATAAAAAGAAAATCTGAGGATCACATCAGGAAGGAAGGGAGGGAGAAATATAACCTGTCATTCCTATTTTCAAGGTACCCAGTGTTTTATACAGGAAGTACATGCTTGATGAATTGCCTGCCTCATGATGGTTATGTAGCCAAGAAGCTGCTATTGAGCTAAGTGAATCTGTATTCTGAATGACCTTGTGTGTTTCCCTGGCTCACTCAGCTCTGAGTTCATCTTTCTGAAAATTCTGATATATTTGGCTGGATGCATCTTTAGTACTAAGTATTAAGAATGGTTTATGTCTTCTATATTACTTTAACATTTTTAAGTGGGGATACAGACTAACAGTGACTTAATATCTTGTCAGCTAAATGGTATAATTCAGCCAATAAAATGTCCTAATTAATATAAGTATTACGAATCAAAACTTAGACTGAAGTATAATTAAAATGATCATTATAAATGATGAATTAGAACATAGTGTAATAAATCTAAATTGTATTTAAATATTATCTGGCTTTCTTAAAGATTAAGAAAATATAAACAAACCTAAAGATGCCCCCCAAATGTCAAAAATTATAGGAAAATGCTACAAATAATTACAGACTGGAAATGATATACTTTGAGAAAACTTATATAAACTGAAAGTTTCTGTCTTGAAGAACCAGAGATCAGAAAATAAGTAGTCTTTAAAATAGGGAACCCAATTTCGAATTCCCAGAATGACAGATTGAGCAGATACAAACACATCAACAGCTTTGGGCTCATTTGATCAACTGTGGACTCAGCATTTGTGATCACTCCAGCAAATTTGTTACATGCCTTTCCTCATTTATTCTAAAGCAATTTTGAATTTTATAACTCTTTTTGAGAGATATTAGGACCTGAGATCCTAGATATGTCAAAGATCACATACCTGGTAAAGAGAGGAGCCAAGACACAAAGACTCAGTGATGCCAACATCCAAAATTATCTTTTTTTGTTCTTCCCATCACATTCCTCATGTTCCTATCACATTCCCATTTCATACACACACATCCATCACTATCCCATCAGGCACAAATCATGCTCTGATCATGCATCCATCATGCTCCCATCACACTCCCGTCATGCTTGCATTACACTCTTGTCATTATCCTATCACACTCCCATCATATTCAAATCATGCTCCCATTGCACTCCTATTCCACACACACACACACCCATCATGATTCTATCAAGCACAAATCACAAATAACGCTCCTATCGTGCGCCCTTCATGGACCCATTACACTCCTATCACGCTTATATCACACTCCCATCATGCTCCTATCACGTTACCCTCACACTCCCATCATGTTCACATCATGCTCCCTTCACATTCCCATTCAACACACACACATCACAATCCCATCATGCACAAATCATGCTCCTGTCATGCATCCATCTGCTCCCATCACGTTCCTATCACACTCTCCTCACACTCCCATCACACTCCCATCATGTTCCCATAACGTTTGAAGTGGTTGAAATATTACATAGACTGCTATGGAGCTCATGTTTGGTCTGAATATTCGTTTTAAAAAGGTGATATCCATCAGATTAGAGTGGTGACTCATACCCCAAAGCATGTGCGTCACAGCATTACACTTCTGAGTCAGTATTCTACTTACAGCAGAATCCTAGCCTGTGGCCAATATGGGAGCTGAATAACCATATCCCTCCCCATCTCAGGTAAGTGACAGCTCTTAAGTGGAGATACAGCCTCAGACACCCAAATAGTCAAGGGCCCAAGTGTTTATCCTGCTGCTAATGCAGAGCTTCTTAGCCTTTCTAAGGCTGGACCCGTTAATACAGTTCCTTATGTTGTGGTAACCCCTGACCATAAAATTATTTTGTTGCTACTTCATAACTGTAATTTGGCTCCTGTCATGAATTGTGATATAAATATGTAATATGCAAGAATATCTTATATGTGACTTCCGAAAGGGGTTGTGGCCCACAGGTTAAGAACTGTTGTCATAACAGTATATAACATTATAGTTGGAAATATAATCCTGAAGTCAGAGTTTTCTGCTTTGAAATAATCAGTTATACTATTTCCATGATTTAAATAATAAGATTATTTATTTATTAAAATTCTTTGGCTTCAATCATCTCATCTGTAAAATGACATTATGATGATACACTATAGGATGCTAATTACTATAAAGAATGCTCTGTGTATACTTGTATTGGGTCATTAGCTGTATTGGGAAACCAAGTTTTCAAAAAAAAAAAGGCCCAGAGATGAGGTTGGTAGATTTTTGAGTGGATAAAGTAGAAAAATTTGCAGCCCACTGGTGACCTACAATGACCTCTATCTGGTTAAGTTATAGTCATATCAGACTATTGGGCACCTGGTTATCATTGCCCTTCAGTTTCTGATGGGGGAACTAAGAGGACCTAATCTAGTGGGAAGACACTCAGTGGCTCAGGCTGAAAGGCTAGAACAGCAAGCTCCCATCCTTCAGAGTTTTAACTGTCACCCTGCAGGCCTCCTGCCACACAGGGACTACATATGCACGTGTCTTCCTGTGACTGTACATCACATGAGACTCTCATCCAGCTTTCTTCAGATATATTTGGAAATAAATTGGATAACCTGCCTACACTTTGTAATATTTATAGCCTATGCTTAAATGAGAAGCAAACATTTTTCTCAGATGGGCTCACATTAGTTTATTCCTTAGAAGTATTTTTAGATTAGACAGTGAGCACAGTTTAAATTCGTCATAAAAGACATAGTGGCAAAGAGTAATAAGTTCAAAGCCTACCTGGTCTACATAATTAGAGTTCACCTTAAAATGAAATTTAAAAAATTGCCACTGTGATGCAACTTAGATGAATACTGCCAGAGAAACACCCCAAGGCCATGAAGTGGTTGATGTAGAGGTAATTTTTGGTCACTGTCCATTCAGAAACATTTTAGGGTTGACCTGTCTGTTTAGTATTTTTTTATGACCACACTTCCCATTCAGAACCAATATGAGGTAATGACCTACATTTTAAGAACCGATGCCCTGAAATCTCTTTTTACCCCTTAACATTCTCAATCTTTGTGTTTAATTTGTTTCCCAGGTTAATCTTGATAAAATGATCTTGTTTCTTAGGTATTCTTTGGTCTGGGTGGTGTGAAGGCATGCTGAGCAATTATCCCAAACCTGAACCACCACCAGATCCTTCTTTTACTGCTTTAGGAGTGATTCCTCCAGACTTTATTACTGTATAAATCTCCATCTATTCACCGCTCCATACATCCTTTTGTTTCATCTAACAAGTAACTCACTGTCTGTCTGCTTTAGGGTTTTGACATTGACTCATGACAAAAGCGAGTGTGGCATCCTCTCTGCTTCTTCCTAGAAGAGATTTGCAGTGCAAAGAAATGCAGTTTGTTTTAAGAAGCACAAGGTAACTTCTTACTTCACCAGACATTGGAGAGGTTCAGAGCAGTCAGTCACATCCTTGTAACCAGGAAAACCTGCTCAAGTGGAAAATCAGTTCCTTTGCATGGACCAGAAACTTAAGGCTATAGAGCCAACTCCTCCCAACATGCATGGAAGGCTTCATCAGAGACACTACCAAGAACTAGATATTTGGAGCAGGAGCTGTTGGGTCCATAAACTGGACGAGATGTAGGAGAACACAGGGAAGAAAGAGGTTCCAGAGGGATAATTACTGACGTATGGTGGGGCGGGGGGAAGAATCAATGACAGAGAAAGATGGGAAGACGACTTCCAAACATTGGAGAACGTGTAGGATGTGCAAATGACCTACAATGGATCAAGACTCCTGTGGCCCAGAGCCTTTCAGCTTCAAAATATTCAGACTTCTCTGGTCCATTCCTATCTCAGGCCTTTGAGCTTCAAAATATTATGCCCTCTCTGGCTCATTCCTATCTCAAGCATGCCTTTCTATTTGTCAATAAGCAGACCTGGTTTCTATCACTATTATTATGTCTACGTTTGGTTTGGGACACAAGAACCTGGAGATCACAGCAGGTGGCCTCTAGACTCTAATCCATACAATTGACAGTAGGAACACACATGAAATCATCTGCTAAAGAGCTTGAGACTCCATATGGTATAGTGTGAGACTAGAACACTCATCGTCTGGTTGGTGGGCCTACCTTCATGGAGTATACTTTCAGGACTCTCACCAG
This sequence comes from Apodemus sylvaticus, assembly GCF_947179515.1. NCBI lineage: Eukaryota > Metazoa > Chordata > Mammalia > Rodentia > Muridae > Apodemus > Apodemus sylvaticus. Next base: position 82,603,204 of record NC_067483.1, read on the forward strand.
ATGTTCAAGAATAAAATCCTAGAAAATCAAGACTCTGAAAGGAGGAATGAGAAAAGAAAAATATTTGCCTGTTTGTTTATTTGTTTGTTTTTGTTTTGTTTAAGATGGGATCCCTCTATGCAGATTTTCTATCTTAGAACTCTCTATATAGAACAGGCTGGCCTCAAACTCACACAAATTTGTCTGCTTCTGCCTACCAAGTGCTAAACTTAAAGGTACATGCCACTACACCCAGTCGAAATACTTTTTTTTTCTTTTATTGTTAAGATCACAATCATTGTGACGTACGTTCAGAGTCTTCATCATAGCAAAGCCTTTAGTCCAGAAGAAAATACTTTAATCATTGTTAGCCAATGAGTAGTAGAAAGTCACATTGTCTTCATCTCAGGGAAGTGGGGAAATAAAAATCAACAGCAAGGCAGTTTAGGAATATTGTATAGCAAATATAGGAAGACTAAGATACAGAAACAATGCACATACTCTTCTGGGAAGACAAAATCATTACTGCTCTAAGAGACAGCCCACGGACAATTGGAAGATTTAACTAAAAGATCTTGGACACTCTTTATAACCAGCACCTATAACGACACCTCTACAACAGCACCACTTCTGTGGTTTACAATGATTATTGATAAAACACAAATCTGAAAGACAGATTGTCTGAGGTTCAGTAGTTAGAGAAGTCCAAAGTCAAAGGCTGTACAAAAATCAAAGTTCTCGAGGATTTAGAAGATTCTACTATCTTTATCTAAAGCAGCTTCCAACATGGAGTAACTATGAAACCGATTACCATAATCCTCCACACTGAATTCCTCACTTCTGTGTCAAGATATAGGATGGACAATTTTAAGTAAAATAACCACAAGGCATGTGATTTTTAATTAGAATCTCTAATGAGAATAAGACAATACATGCAAATAGATGAACAGAGTAAGCAGAGGGTTCAGCAAAACATACTCTAAGAAAGAACCAAGATGAAATGGCATAGATGAAAATTACTGCAACAAAAATGACAAGCATCTCACTGGGCTCATTAGTAGATGGTACAAGCAGAAGAGAGTTTTCAAGCTTGGAGACAAGTTATCAGGACTTTCCATACTGAAATTCAAGGAGAAAAAAATAATGAAAGAGAAGAAAATAAAATGGAGTACCCGAGAGTTTATGGGTAATAACAAAACTTGTAGCATACTTAGTTAAAATGTCAGGAAGACTGAAAAGACAGTTTAGGAAAAGAATCATTAAAATAACGAAGAGCTTCCTAAAATACATGAGATAAACCAAAACACAGACCAGCGAAGCTCCTAGAATACCCCAAGCTAACTGACATTCAATGGCCAATGACAATGCCCTTCAGCAATTGAAGAGGGAAGACTTCTTCCAATGAATAATGGAGGGAACATTTTACTGTGGCCCTTTGTATGAATTGTGCTCCTCCAAATACTCTTCAAAGACATTATTGGGAGGTAAAGACATTTAGTTCACAAGGGTTCCACTAATGTGAATGAGCTAATGTCATTATTCCTCCTTCCATGGGGCAAGATGGCAGAAAGGCTCTGGCCAAACCCCAGCCACTGAGCCTTAGAACTTTAAATCATTAAACTTTCATTTGCTCAATTCCTGGCACTCTGTTATATATATGTATATGTATATGTATATGTATATGTATATGTGTGTATGTAGATGTAGATGTATATATAGTAGATGCATATATATGTATGCATACATATATACACAAAATGAACTAGGACAGCCTACCTTCTCAAAATTATTAGAAGCAATCCTTCAGGGAGAAACATAAGAATTACAGATAAGAAACATGAATATTTAGGGAAATGAAAAACATCAGAGAAAGAAAATATAAAGGTTAAAAACAATACCTTATCTAGTTACTCGTAAATTATCTAAAATATGACAGTTTGTGAATTGGCATCTTGTTGTGTTTTTAATATCGATAAATCTATTGGCAAACTATCTAAGATTAAGAGTTGTGCATTACTGGGTAATTGTAATGAGTGGGCACTGGGTAGAAGCCGGGAACTCCAGCCGGAGAGTCAGAGCCACCGCTGAGTGTAATGGCCCAGTGGAGGCCAGCAGCTCAAAGGAGTTGGCAGCTGCAGCATAGCTCGAGACCTGCCAATTGCGCGCCATTAAGGTCTTGGCAGAGCCGGCACTGCGGTCTGTTTTTTTTTTCTTTTCTTTTCTTTTCTTTTCTTTTCTTTTCTTTTCTTTTCTTTTCTTTTCTTTTCTTTTCTTTTCCTTTCCTTTCCTTTCCTTTCCTTTCCTTTCCTTTCCTTTCCTTTCTTTTCTTTTCTTTCTTTGTTTCTTTTTTCTTTCTCTCTCTCTCTGTCTCTCTCTCTTCTCTCTTCTTTCTCTCTCTTCTTTCTTTCTTTCTTTTTGTTTTTTGTTTTTTGTTTTTCGAGACAGGGTTTCTCTGTGTAGCCCTGGCTGTCCTGGAACTCACTCTGCAGACCAGGCTGACCTCAAACTCAGAAATCCACCTGCCTCTGCCTTCCAAGTGCTGGGTTTAAAGGCGAGCGCTACCACTGCTTGACATAGGGTAGTCTTTTTTTTTTTAATAGTTCCTGCTACAGTTGCTGAACCAACGTGCTGGCTGGGCACGAATCCACTAAAAATTTGAGATTATTAACTTGAGAGTTAGACTTTTATTTTATTTTTTATTTTGTTAAGTGAGTAACTGAGTAGTACCAAAAATGTATCATGTTACTCAAGATCCCCGTCATAACAAAGGAACTAGCAATACTGAGGACCCCTAGTGGGGGAAATTACAAACTGCTCTAGTTAGAAGAGTACAGTTTGCTTACCTATTAGAGCACAAAAATTAAACTGTGAATGTAACATTAAGATTATTTGCTTTTAAGATAGATTAATATACAGATTTTGTCCAAATCACGTGGGAATTTCTCCCATGGTTAGGAACTGATAGGGAATATTAGTCACTGACTCCAAGTAAAGAGAGCAGTGATAATTGCCTGATACCAACAGGTATTAATTAAATAAAACTCTATAGCTCAGGTAGAGAGCTCAAAAGATAGATGGTATAATAGGATGGCTGCTCCGGGCAGTGAGCCAAACAGAAAGATGGTGTAAAGATATATTGCTCTAATAGGCCTTAACAGGATACTCAAATTCTGTCTAACGTGGGCTCCATGGGAATTCTGGTTTTAAATTTTGCTTTGCCTAGCTGCCTGCTTATAAGCGGATACAGATAGAAGTGTGAATCAATTGTGTTGAGGTGGTATAAAGATACTTTACTTAACTAGACAGAGGAAGTTCATATTCTTTCTTACGTGGTCTTTCACGGGAATTTTAGGTGACATTTTCCTACTTGGCTAGATAAAAATGGCCTAGAATGTATCTAATCAATATATAATTAGTAGAATCGATATAGAGATGTTCAAGTCATAAGTTCTTATTTGGTACAGAATTCATTTTGATACAAAATGGCTCATACAGTACCTTGGTTTGATATAGCCTGTTTACCAGGCACAGGAAGCTGATATAGCCTGTTTACCAGGCACAGGAAGCTGGTATTCTCTTAACATGGCCCACAAGTGGAATTTGAGTGTCTATTTCTGTTTGGAAAGATAGTAATTGCCTAAGCAGAGACTCATACAGTATCTTAGTTCATTTCATTTGTTTTAGGTTGTTTTGATTTTCAAAATGGGTGTGATGTTGAGTTTTGTAGTTATATTATTCCTCTGGGAGGGATGTCAAAATGAACTTTTTTTTGGTTACTGGCTCAATGATATGCTGATTTAGGAGAAAGGTTTTGACTTTGTGTTTTTAAAAAAGGGTGATTAGGCTCTGGACATCTTCCAGAGCGATTTGGATTAGAAACAATGAAGGGATAGCTCCAAATGACTAGATTTCAGAATATCAAACAGAAGTCTATCTTTGTGATACTAAAATTTTGTTTTGAGATTTATATATTACGGAACATACAGCCGTATTGAGTCTCCTCAGCAAACATGCTGATCTGACCTCGGTGAAATCCTGATGTCCTAGACTTCTGCCAGATCCAGTCAGACACAGACATCAGATACTTTCAATCATACTTTTTCCTACCCTTCCACACCCCCTTCATAATATCTCAATGCTCATATTCAGCTTGAAGAGTTGAAGCTAAGAAGAGTCGTCGACCCAATTCCCTGAGATTTGGGGCTGGAGAGGGTTGTCTTCCTAGGGAATATAAAAATGGTCAAATGAAACAGGGAGGAAATAGAATTGATTATACAGAAATTCAAGTCATAAGTTCTTATTTGGTACAGAATTCATTTTGATACAAAATTTCTTCTATTGATATTAAAATTTTTAAAGTACAGGACCTAGACCCAGTCCTTCTTTGCTGTTATTATCAACAGATCTGAGGTGTTTAAGCCTGTGAGTTTAGGGCCAAATAACAAATTCATGACTCTGAGTTTATTGCTAAGGTGTTTTCAAGATTTTAATCAGTAACAGCTGAAAGTAGTTAACGGACAACAGTCCAGCTTACTTTACATAGTTTGCTTGGTTTTCAAAAGGTCATAAATCCACAGACTGTGATATTTAATGTTATTCATTTACTCTTGTTGAGACTAGTCTGCTTCTGACAGCTTCCCTGTCACAGATTAAAAGAAGAAATTGAGCGTCAATGGAGTTGCTTCAGTTGTGGTAAGACAGTCACTAGACAAAAGTTGCCTCTCTTCATCTACAGACAAAATACTGTCCGGAAAAGGGACAATTTTGCAGGTTAGGACAGCTTGATTTCTGCCAAAACAGAAGGGGCTAGTTCTTAATAATTCCTGTTTCTCTAAGTCTGTCAGATCATCCTGGCCAAGAGGCTGAAGACCAATGCTCCAACATTTTTTTATTCGATATATTTTTATTTACATTTCAAATGATTTCCCCTTTTCTAGCCCCCCACTCCCCGAAAGTCCCGCAAGCCCCCTTCTCTCCCCCTGTCCTCCCACCCACCCCTTCCCACTTCCCCGTTCTGGTTTTGCCAAATACTGCTTCACTGAGTCTTTCCAGAACAAGGGGCCACTCTTCCTTTCTTCTTGTACCTCATTTGATGTGTGGATTATGTTTTGGGTATTCCAGTTTTCTAGGTTAATATCCACTTATTAGTGAGTGCATACCATGATTCACCTTTTGAGTCTGGGTTACCTCACTTAGTATGATGTTCTCTAGCTCCATCCATTTGCCTAAGAATTTCATGAATTCATTGTTTCTAATGGCTGAATAGTACTCCATTGTGTAGATATACCACATTTTTTGCATCCACTCTTCTGTTGAGGGATACCTGGGTTCTTTCCAGCATCTGGCAATTATAAATAGGGCTGCTATGAACATAGTAGAACATGTATCCTTATTACATGGTGGGGAATCCTCTGGGTATATGCCCAGGAGTGGTATAGCAGGATCTTCTGGAAGTGAGGTGCCCAGTTTTCTAAGGAACCACCAGACTGATTTCCAGAGTGGTTGCACCAATTTGCAACCCCACCACAACGCTCCAACATTTAAGGAGAAGGACTGTCCAGGTTTTCAGCGGTCTCTGTCATTTGGCTAAGTGTTGGAAGCTGTGTTAGACCTCCTATACATTTTCAGTTATTATTTATTGGTCACTTCGGATTTCTGAAGGGGTTGAAGACTCTTAGACTCATAGCAAGCCCAAGCTGTTAAGCATTGAGGAAGCTGACATAGATTTAAATAGGTGGTTTTTAGATGACATACAATTTATAGCAGGAGATGAGTCAGACATACAATTATAGTCTTTTAAGATAGAATAGATAACAGAGGTTCTGTTTGATTGACAGAGAGGATGGACTAGGTGTTTAGTCTATGTTGTACTTTATAATCTACAAAATGGTGATAGTTGTGCTCAATTTATATTTGGAGAGAAAGTTTTTTATTTTAAATGAAACAGAAAGGGTGAAATGTTGCAGGATATCCCCTGTCCAATCACACTGAAACAGTGAGAGGCCTGTGATTGGGCAGGAAAGAGGAGGCAAGGCTAGTAGTTGGGAGGTCAGAGAGCAGACTCACAAGCACAGGGGCAGGAGGTGAGAGGAACACATGAGACGTCGGAATATCAGACTTTAGATTATCTAAAAGTTAGAAACTGAGATAAGACTTTTATCATTGTAAACTGGCATCTTGTAATTGTGTTTTTAATATCAATAAATCTATTGGCAAACCATCTAAGATTAATGTTTTAAGGTTAATTAAGATCTTGGCAGAAAGTTGGCAAGGAGGTCTTTTTTTTTTAAATAATTCCTGCTACAGCAATAAACTTTTGTTTATCATCAGCAATAAAATTATGTCTTTTGTAAGTTTGTAAGTTTTGCAAGTTTTGCAATTATGTATAATTTCCTTTCTTATTTTTTGAAGATGAATAGAGTTTGTACAAATGCATGTACACATGATACAGGCTGAGTCTTGGCTGTTGGGAACAACTGTGTGATGACCACAGACCACAGTTAGCACACCAGCAGAACGATTTGAATGTGTGCCCAGTAGTAGAGTATGAATTATTTAATCATATAGAAGTTCCATTTTTAATGTTTTGAGGACTTCTTTTCTGTAATGGCTTACTAAGTTACATCATTGTGTGTCATTAACATTGAACATAAGCATGAAACTTCTTTCAACCTGTCACTTTGTTTTTCACAACATAAGCATACCCTTAGATACCCTCAAAATGGAAAATTGATTAAACTATTCATTTTTCACCCAGAAGTCTTCAACTCAGCTTTTAAAATCAAGTTAGAAAGAAATCACTGTAGACCTTCAGAGATGTTGATGGACACCTGTAGTCTGAGCGTTCCATAGGCTGAAGGATTGGAAGTTCAAGTGCCATCTAGGTTGCACTGGGAAAGTCTGTCTTTAAATTCCAAGGGCTAGGGACATGGCTATATGGTAGAGTACTTTCCTAAAGAGAAAGGCACAAGTAAAATAAAAAGCTGCAGTAGACTGATGATGTTTGAAAAGACTGAGAGGTTGGGGCTTGCCCACCCCTGTTTAGATGATAAACTTTGACCCATGCTGCCTTTTGCAGTGGGAATCAGTGTTATCTTTACTACCTGTGCCCTGAAATCCCATTTTAGAAGAAACTAACTGAAATAAATCTCTAAAGTAAGACAACTTAGAAAAAAGCACAGCTTGAGACCAAATTATGCTGGGAAAACACAAGGATTTATATTTCTTACATAAAGTGTTATTAATGGGCTTCAGTCTAATTACAATAATACAGGAATGGTAGTCCAAAGCCAATTATGAACAAAAATGGGCTGGAGACCAGAATCTATTTTACCTTAGCACTTCTCAGAGTTTGGGTTTGAATATGGAGATGTTTTGCAATTGAGATTAAAAAAAAAAAAGACAAAAGCTATGACTAAGGAACAATTGATGCCAGAAATTTGTATTCATGTAATAAAACTAATTAATTATTTTAATAATACAGTCTTTGTTGATTCCAATGGTGAAAGTAAGAAAAACAACCTGTCAAAGAATGCGTATGAATAAAGATAGCTTGAGCAAAACAAGAGCCAAGTGGCTGGAAAAATATTCTGGAAATTAAAACGCTGACCTTAATTTCAGAGAAAGTGCATGCATGGCAGGAAAAGGAATTGTAAGTGAGAGAACATCTCACACCAAAGTTTTGTCTCTTTTCATCTCTTTTACTGCCATCCCTTCTTGTTCAGACAGTACAAACATAGCCTAAATGTATCAGGCAAGGTTGTATCTAAGCACACATCTGCCATACAACAGAAATTATTTATTACAAATCAGGAGTGTACTTAAGCTTAAGTGGGGGATTTAGAAGCATATTACCACTATCTTCATGTTTATGATCACTTAACTACAAAAGAAAACTGCTGTCAAACTGGTGAGTACCCAATATACCAGGAAGAGGCCAGGGATTCATTAGGGAATGTACTCACTGGGATACTCTATCCCTGAATTTGTCATGCTCCTTGTGGCATTTGTGATGATGAGAGTGGGACACAATTGCAATACAAATACAATGCAAATACAATGCAAAATACAAATGCAAATAGCATTCAGCACCAACTTAGCATCCATCTGAGTATCACAGTTTCTAGAAGGAAAAATGGTCTCTATTACACTAAAAGGCCAAGAAAGACATGCCTCCCTCCCCTTGGTTGCCAGACTACTGAAACAAAGAAGGCAGAGGAGTTTGGATTTCTCCAAGAATCTCTTCCTGGGAAACAGGGAAGAATGAAGTTAGACACCACCCAGAGAAGAAATGTGTCCTCCAGAAATAGATGTCATATAGTTTGAAAACTTACACATCATTTTGAAGAAGAGACTGAAGTCATGACAACTCTGGATCAGCAATGGTCAGGATGGAACTTGGACTAGGAACTCAAGCATACTTCTTATCCTCTATTAAATCCGTATCTTATGTCAGTGTGCCAAAGCTGCACTTGAGAGGAGGTCTCTGCACCAATTTCTTTCTCAGCCCGATATAGCCACATTGGGTGAATCTTTTCAGATTTTGCCATTACTTGTCTCTTTAATTAGCCTATGCATAATGCATGGGCAAGCTTAGTTTGTTAGAATAATACATAGCCCAGGTTGGCTCCCTAAAAGCTCTAGTCATAGAAATTCAAATATCGTTGTGTTGTCTGAGGTATGATGTTCTATCTTTAATTGATTAATGTAATGTCCAAATTTTTGTGTTACTAACGCTCAGATAACAACACTGATCTCTGCAAACTTGCCTGTCATCCCTTAATTCTCTACTGAGAAAACAACACATTTGACTTTCAACTCTTTCAGTCAGTCTTTCCTCAACTAACTCACAAGCAACCCTTGCCTTGAATTGCTCATCTCTAATTTCACAAGAAGGAACATCTGTCTTTATATCCAAGGGAATTTTATAGAGGATTTTAATGAGGGTATTTGCTCACTTGACAATGTGATGAACTGTGCCTCAAAAGTTCCTTCTGGAAAATTAAATTCTGTCTCCATGAAACTGTAGAGAGAAAGAGAGACAGAAAATCACAGACACACAGACACACACATAGTCAGAGGCTGAGAGAAACACAGACACACAGACACACTCACACACACACACACACAGAGAGAGAGAGAGAGAGAGAGAGAGAGAGAGAGAGAGAGAGCAAGATAGAAAGCAAGATAGAGAAACACACAGAGATTTTGATATTGCTAACTTCCCAAGAATGTGTCCCCATTGTGTCCCCTCTCTTACCTCTGAGTTTGCTCTTTATGAAAGAGTACTTTTATGCATCTGTTTCCTTCAATTTGCATTCTCATTCCTCTAGTCAATTCATTATAAGAACTCTTGCCTTCTGTCCCCAAAAGTCTACCAAATCTTTTCTCCGAAAGGATACCAATGACTTCTTAGAAGAAAAATCCTATAGATGTTTCTCTGTAATCCTATTGTCTGAGTTATCCTCTTCTTGGCTGCTCAGATTTTCACCACAACTCTAACTACTACTCTGCTGTCTTTCCTGCTGGTTCTTCACATTTCCCTTGGTTGTCTCCAATATGATCTGTTTCTTTGCCACATTCCTTACAGCTTTTTATTTGACAAGTGTACATAATCTCAAATCTTAGATTACCACATGTATAGCTCAGTCATCATGCATTCAGTTTATGGGAGAATGAAGGCTCTGATTGACAACTTATTTAATAGATGAAACCTGCAAATAAGTAGATAGCTAACCACAAGGTCTAAGAAGAATTTCAACAATGATAAGCTCTATGTATTCTAGAAAAATAGTAAAGAAATGGTCCCATCTAATCTTGGGAGGTCAGAAAAGTTTCCTAGCAGAGTTGGTAGTTAATTCAGGTCCGTAAACATCCACCACCACTGCTGCTGCCACCACCAACAACAACAATGGCACAAGAACAGGACTTAGAATGTAAGAAGGAAATATAGCAGAGTATATGTAATCGATGTTGATCTCAGTAATCTCAGAAGATATGAATATAAATACGTATTTATTGTAACAAATTTTATGTGTTGTAAATCCAGAACGTGATGCACTTATCCTGTTGAAACTTTTAGACTTTGTGGTTACATGCTCATGCACTTGATGATTTTGCCTATATATTCCCCCAAGGCAATGCAGGACCAATTAGAATCATAGAGCTTTGAAAGAAGAATAATTAGATCTTGATCTTGGAAAGTTATTATTATTATTGCTCTAGAGATATTGATTTACTGATATAGAACAAAAGACTAATGTACTACTGTCCCATGGTATTTATTATGAGTTTGGTTTCAGGAATTCCTGAGGACACAGAATTATAAGGATCTCCAAGTCTCAGACAAAACAGAATAATATTTGCATGTAATCTATGCACATTTCCCTGGTACCCTAAATAATCTCTAAATTACTCAAATACCTAACAAAATGTAAAAACTATGAATAGTTGGTATGTTATTTCTTTAAAGAAATAATTTCAAAAGAAATATCTATTTATGTTCAGTACAAATGTGATTTTCTTTTTTAAAAAATAATTTATTTTTATTTTATGTGCATTGGTGTTTTGCCTGCATGTATGTCTCTGTGAAGTTAGTTCCTCTAGACCTGGAGTTACAGACAGTTCTGAGCTGCCATGTGGGTGCTAGAATTTGAACCTAGGAGGTCTTCTAGAACAGCCAGTGCTCTTAACCACCCACTGAGCCATCTCTCCAGCCAAGGGATTTTCTTATAATCATTTTTATCTGTAATTTTATATATTCATCCATGGATACAGAACCTTGAGTACATGGGGCCGACTGTATAAACTAGAAATATGTGGTAGTTCTCAGTGAGATGTGACAGGAGTAGAGAGACTGGTAATCTGACTGGGAAAACATTTAGACACAGCATCTACACTAATTTATTTGAGAATAAAATGAGGAGGTCAGTTTTAGGATGCTGCATATAAGAAACCTGTGACACATTCATGCTGAGACCTGCAGTGGAATGCTGGCACTGTCCATCATTCCTAAGAAGGGAGTAGTAGATGTACATTTTCAGCAGGAGTCATGCCCATCATAAGGAAACTGAGGAAGTACAGGTGTGGAGAGCTCAAGCACAAAGAATTTTATGTCCAAGTCTCCAAGACGAGGAAAGAGACAGAGGTTGCTATGAAGAATAATTATTTGTCAGCAAATCAACCCATAGTGCAGCAGCCAATGAGGCAATATGAGACAAGAAAACTAAATTGCAGCAAAGAGTTCATATCCAAAACAAAGGCATGATGATTGAATTTATTAACGAGAAGACATTAGTGACCATAGCAAATAAGGTTTCACCTTATGAGAGAGGGATACAAACAATATTCCAATAAACTAAGGTATAAATTAGAGCGAGATTGTGATTAAAAATGCTACTGAGTTTATGAAATCAGTAGAGAATAGGAACATAGCAAGAAAATACGATGGAATCATATGGGAATGTTTTACAATGAGAAAGAAATGTAGTGTGTAAGTCAATAAGCAGATCATAGGTTAGTATTGATTATTAAAAGGTAAAATATGAGGGATCGAATAGTAACCTGATGGTGATGTCAGAGGAAAGGTGAGCACAGACAAACTCAACAATGATGGGAAATGGGCAAGGTGGGTGTAGACAGAGGCAGAACACCGCCCGCCTGCAGAGGGTTAGAATACTGGAGAAAAATCATTTCCTTGCCAGCTCTTTCCTCCCAAAGGTTACAGTCCCGTATTGACAACAGCAAGAGACTATAATAAGAGAGTAGATCTGAAGGAAATAGATGACACTTTAAATGATCATTCTACTGAAGAAGCAATAACTTTTACTAGGAAAACACAATGCCAAAAAGTCTTAAAACTGTGATGGGTTGGAAACCATTAGGCTTTAGTAGGAGTAAATTGTAACACCAAGTGACCACTCAAAACCACCACTCATGATTTCAATAGACAGGCTACGGTAGACATGGTGATCCTGTATTATACTTTTTCCTACTGAAAACACTGGAAGGATGTTAAGATGGAAGGACATAAGATGGAAGGACATTATGGGTCTCAGTGAGCAGACATATCTAAATGCTTTGCTACTGGTGTATTGATTTCTCCAGCGCATGCCTTAAGTATTTTAATCAGTACTGTATCTCTGACATGCAGACACATGTTATGTGAGTGCATCAATAACAGATTAAATGTGATAAGGCTCACCTGCAAAACTGTTCTCTCTGGTTACAGGTCAGGGAGAGATTTTACATTGTTTATTTTATAACAGAACAAAGAGCTGTTTTTCTTTTATTTTTACATGAGTTATAATATTTCAATCATTAAAAAGACAACATAGCAAATTTATTTCTGAAGACCTCAGAAAAGAATACTTATTTGTCCAAACAGCACCCTTTTAATTTGAAACATTTTCCCTTCCAGAGACTTCCTGTGATGTCTTGGCAGGGTGTGGGCTAACCTGGAGCCCCTTCTCTTCTGCTTGTAATATCTAGATTATCATCAGTTAAAAGGCTTCAAAGCTGAAAAAAGTCTTGCGTTGAGTTTTGTTCCTTGCTTTCAGCTCTTTTTTTTTTTTTATTATTATGGTGCTGTGTTTGTTTCTTAACTCTTTAAGGATGTCTGTATCTCTTAACATTCTCCCAGATCTCTTAATTCCCTCACCATTCATAGACATTAATATTCCACAAAGGCGCTGGACTGAGATGCAAGGAGAATTTCCACATGCATTGTATAACATAGCCTAAGCAATAGCGATCTATTGATGTGAACATACGTATTCATTTATATACACATCCTTCTAAGCATACCTTCATTTTGAAACATTATACCTTACAGCGAACTTAATTTAATCTTCTCCTCAAACTTCATACACCCAAAGTAAATAATTTAGCAAATTGCTTGTTTCCATATTTTGAGGATGTTTGTTCCCTACCACCAAGCATTAATTAATATTCAGTGGCATTCTTTGGTCACTGTGTCCCTAAGATCTCCCTAGATTAAATGGGTACATAATATGAGCACTAATAAAATGAGTATGAAATTTAAGTGGAAAAGAACATCAGCATTAGGGGTAGCTGCCAAAAGTTCTTCTTCCCAGCAGGGGGATGGGGTAAAGAGGGAAAAGTGGGGAGGGCACTGGGGTGGAAAGATGGGCTGCAGCTGCCAGGCACTTCCTGCTCAACTCTCTGTCCTCATATCCCTTCTAAAGGGTTCAGTGGCACGGCAGGGTAAAATGTCATGATTTCCAGTTAAGGACATTTTAGCTTGTCTTGGCTCTAACCTTGGCAAACTAAGCATCAGATAAAAAGTCTTTTATATTTTCAGCAATTTGTCTCTGTTTACAGTACCACACCAGTGACCAAAAATTTATCAGGCTGCCATTGGATATCTGTTTGTAAATTAGGGCCATTTGTCCAATTTGGGGAACCAGCTGGGAGCCTGAGAGCACTAATAAAACAAAGAGCTAAGGTACATAAAATAAGACGAAACAGTGGAAATTTCCCTACTGCAGAGGGACGAGAAGTTCTCCCTCTCCAGGACTGAACTGCATGGTAGACTGTGCAGCAAAGGTCAGGGGAGATGCTGGGCTCTGGATGCATCAAACATCCAGGGCCTCCCTCTTACTTCCCACCTCCTCCACCATGAGCCAGTCATTCCAGGAGTGCTGACCTACGTCCTCTCTATGAACAATAGAAAAAGCTATATTCACAAGTATCACACTTTTTAAGCTAAGAGTAAGAGATCTGACCTTGATTTGCTAAATCATATTAAAAAAAAAAAAAAAAAAAACCAGAATGTCTCTCTGCAGGAAAACAAAATCAAAAGGATGGCATACCACCATCGCTTCCATTCAAACAATATAATTTTAGACCTGAAGATTAATGTCTAACTGAAGAATTTCTTTGTGAGTCTCATGATGACCCTTTTTTGGGTTTCCAGAATTCTGTACAATTGTCATGCTTTATACAACATGTCATACTTCATGCTAACAGGAATTAGTATTTGTTTATAAAACTCATTTTCCATGAAATAAAAGAAGTTTTGTTTGAGTGTTTTAAAATGTTCTGAGCACTTGGTAGCCTCTCTTTGCTCTTATTTAAAGATAAATAGATCATTTGAAACTTAAGGGTGATGACCCTATTTCTTTACTATAATTAAATTTTTTCTGTGTCATGGAGAGCTGTGGACCCAAGGGCTTTCTCTTTGAGGAAAACCTCCAAGGAAAGCTTGTACTATGAATGTGGAAATGTTTCTACTCTGTTGTTAAGTGAAATGTTAAGGATTGAAAACAGCTTGTTTTTAATATCAATGGTCTCTTCGTTAAATCTGCTACATTCAACATTCATTGTATATACACTATGCATCAGACACTGTACAGGAGACAGAGAAATAGTCTGTCTATTTACAAAGAACATATCCTAGGGAATATACTCCAGACCTAAGCAAATTTGCTAACTGCAGATCATTTTGTACTAGTGGAAGGACTGTCTATATCAACAAAGACATTTGCATATAAAGATGCCTTTGGGATGCTGAGGCAGGAAGGTGATGAGGGATGCTGAGGCAGGAAGGTCATGAGTTCAAACCCAGACAGGACTCATTGTAAGAATTATCTTAAAAAGTAAAAGTTCTTGGTTAAAAAAAAAATTATCTTTTTTTAATTAAATTATTTTATTTATTTACATTACAAATGTTATCCTCTTCCCAGTACCCCCCCAGAGTACCCCACCCCCTTGAGCCTGAGAGGATGCTCCCCCATCCATGCACCACCCCCTCACCCACTCATCAACCCCTATCTCATTGCCCCCTACAGTATCCCCCTTCCCTGGGGCAAGATGTCACTGGTGAAGATCAACCAAGAGCAGATATAAAAATTCAGAACCTGGCTAAGAGTAGTATAAAGGGAAAATATACTATTTTCTCTTGGACTCCAATTCACTTTAGTAAAACCTCGATGTTTAGTTTTGAAGCTATTGGTCACTGACCCCAGATGGAAGCGCCTAAAAGAATACCTGAATGAATGTTCATTCATTTCCCCAACTTCCTACAGTGGATAGCTGTTGCTCATTAAGAATTCAAATTACTTTTAAAATTTTACATTATAAGGTACTTCCTGTAATATTTGACCTCTCTCCCTAATCCTAGGCTGCTTAACCACCTACCAAGCAGTACCAGGGGAATATGGAAAACACGTAAGGGAATCCTGGTGTTCCCTTAGAGAACACCTATACATCACTGGTAAAGTTGCCAGTGGCAACATGAAGAATGAGGGTGTGCATGCGGTGGCAGCGTGGGTGGGGGGAGTGGCGGAGTCTACCATTTCTCACACAGAAGTCTAAGATCTTCAGCAAGGGGAAAATCAAATGTCAAGTTTGCTGAAAACCATCCTTGGGGATTCAGTCCAGTCAATGACACATACAAATCTTCCAAAAATTGGTTTCCATCAAAAGAGCTACGACTGATAGAAAATACATGAACCACACATCAAATGAGGTACAAGAAGAAAGGAAGAGTGGCCCCTTGTTCTGGAAAGACTCAGTGAAGCAGTATTCGGCAAAACCAGAACGGGGAAGTGGGAAGGGGTGGGTGGGAGGACAGGGGGAGAGAAGGGGGCTTACGGGACTTTCGGGGAGTGGGGGGCTAGAAAAGGGGAAATCATTTGAAATGTAAATAAAAAATATATCGAATAAAAAAAAAAAGAAAGAAAATACATGAGCCGCAATCTGGGCATGGCCTCCTGTAAAATGAGTTAATCAGAACACTAGGTGGTGAGCTTAATGTTTTCTAATGGGGCTCCCAGCACAGGTGTTAGTGAGCACAGCAGGAAGCAGGAATCCTGAATAATTCAAATGCTTCAATCAACAGAACTAGTGGCAAATTACAACTCAAACACATGTTCTATGTGTCAGTGATAGTTTTTAGACTCATTTTACAAGGGATGAGTACTTTACAGTCAAAATAAATCTGCATGCGTGATTTGTGGCCAGGTGATAATGAAGAGTTGGAGAAATCTCACAGAAAGATCTGTAGATCATTGAAAAGGGCCCATTAGCACTCTTTATCATGCTTTATAGAGTCGTGTAGCTAGAATTTCACATGGTTATAACAAAGGAAAAGCTTCCTGAAATATGATAAAGAGACTATGACAAAAATATGACAAATAGCATTTGTTCTCAGTTCAAACACTTAAGGGAGAAACTCTAAGTCATCTCTCAGGTAGACAAATAAAATTCCTGTACTCCCTTTAATAAATGACAAAGAAGTCTGGCTCCAGCCAGCCCTGACACAACTGTCCTTGGGTCCTTCCAGATAAAAGAAATAATCACCCAATTTCCCCGCCATTTTCTGATTGGCCAGGCTGATGAGTAAGCACATCTTCAGAGATGCCCATGCTCTAAAGTCTTACGAGTTTTGTCATGTTCCATTTACTCCATCTCCCCTTTAAGCTTTGCTGGCAATCTCTTTCCTTTTAAGATTGTTTATGAGTGGAAAGCACGGGCAGCTGATTGGGACCTCTGTGAATGTGGGCTGAGCGTATCAACATTAGGCTCCTGGGAGCTAGGGATAACTGGGACAATCCAATGTGTGTCCCTTAACTCATCCTATACCCATCTTCTAGGCTTCTGCCTAGAGCTCTGAACCTAACTACCATGTTCTCACAAAAAGGAACTACATTGCACTTTCAAGGTATATACATAGGCTCTTTGAGTAGAGCCACTGAGGTGAAGACAGCAACCCCCTGAGGCCAGTGGAGTCATTAGTCCACAGGCCAGCTGTGACACTGATTTGTACTTGAAAATGGTTAAGAGTCTGAATTTTATGTATTTCTACAATATTAAAGGGAAAGGACAGTAACTGGGGAATGCCAGGATATGTTACTTAGCTTGATTACAGTAATCATTTCACAATGTATCTCAAAGCATCAACTTGTTACCTTAAATGTATATACTTTTTAAAAATTCTACCTCAAAATGGTGTAAAAATTAACCCTACTAAAATTGTTTATGTTTTGTATTTTTTCTGTCAATGAAAATGCAAATTGTTATGCACAAGGGATTTGAATGTTCCAAAATATTAACAACACAAAAAGTCAAGGAGAAAGCAAAGACGTCAACTAGTGACAGGGGAACTAGGCAATATAATCAGACAGTTTTGTGTTTTTTACCTTTTCTAGTAGACAACAAAGAACTATCAATCTATAATGCAATAGGAAGTATTTCTAAGTAGACTCAGACTTCTACTCAACAGTTCATTAAATATAGTGCAAGTTCTACAACAGAAAAGACAGAAGTTCTAATTAGGTTTTCCACACCCTTGGAGGTGTCCATAATTGCTACCAAATCTAATAGGCAATACATACACAAACCTATAAGATAAATACAAGGACCATTACAATACTCTAGCCGGGCAGTTGTGCATAGTTAGCTGTGATGGTTTAAATAAGATTGGCTCATGTCTTTGAATGCTTAGTTACCTTGGAGTAGAACTATTTAAGAAGGATTTGAAGGTGTGGCCTTGTGGTGGCTTTGTTGGAGGAAGTATGTCACTGCCCATGGACTTTGAAGTTTCAAAATTCCATTCCAGGCCCAATCCTTAGTCTCTGTGTTTCTGTCTTCCTATCTATCCATTTCTGTCTGTTTGTCTGTCTATCTGTCTATCTGTCTATCATCTATCTTTATGTGTCTCTATGCTTTTCTCTCTCTCTCTCTCTCTCTCTCTCCCCCTCTGCCTGCAATCAGGACGTAGTTCTCAACTACTTCTCTAGCAACATGCTTCCCTGCATGCCTCCATGCTTCCAGCTATGATGATAATAGAGTAAACTTCTGAAATTATAAGGAAGCCCCAAGTAAATGCTTCTCTGATAATAGTTGCCTTGGTCATAGTATCTCTTTACAAGAATAATACAGTGACTACAGTGACTATGACATGGGGACTCCAGACCATAACAGGGATGCTTGTAGGATAGCTGAGCACCTGTTGAGACATAACCAAGTACACTGTGTTGTCCTTATCACCAGTGGTCTGAATCCCAATGTCTTCCTCAATTTCTTGTCCATATATTATTATTTATTTACTGAGACATGGTTTCGCTATGGACAGAATGCTGGATGTTTCAGCTAAAGTGGCTGGGGAGGAACTCCCAGGACCTACACCAGTGTCTACACAACAGTCTTGGCTCTACCCTGCTGGGATTCTAAATCCAGGTACCCATGCATGCACAGTAAGCATTTTTAACACTGAGTCATCTTCCCTGCACCAAATGTTCATATTCTGAAAAATAATTATCTCCTGTTTTAATTATTGTGTCTGTCCCTTATTATCTTTATGACATGACACAATGAGTTTTAATTTTTAGTTGGTTAGAGCAAGGATAATCAGTTGAGTAGATGTAAATGGAGTTTACCATTCCAGTAAGAAAGGAAGTAGACCAATGCAAATGCAAATGCTAAGCAGAGAAATAAAGGGAAGGGTGAAAAAGAATTAAGTATGACTGCCTAGGTTTAATAAGGTGGTGTTTCTGACAGACATTGGCCATGTTGGGATGTACCAGGTCATCATTTATTAGACTGTCAGATGGTATATGCAGACCCAAATTACAGGCATTACTTTCTCCTTATCATATCTTTCCAAGGAACAATTGAAAAGGTAAAGAAAAAAAACAAGCAAGTAAACAAACAAGAAAGAAAGAAAGAAAAAGAAAGAAAGAAACAAAGGAAGAAAGAAAGAAAGAAACAAACAAATAAGGAAAGAAAAAAGAAAAGAGAGAAGAGAAGAGAAGAGAAGAAAAGAAAAAGGAGAAAAGGAAAGGAAGAAATAAATCCTAGTGGAATTAAATATATGGTAAAATGATCTTCTAAAATGTAGGGAATATTATAGACTAAATGTCAATTCTCCTTCCTACTGAAATGTTAAATCCTAGCCCTCAATGGGACAGTTCTTAGAAATGGAGATGGTTGAGAGAGTTAGGTAACAAGACTGAACCTTACACACTAGACTAACATACTTCTAGGAGGGTTCAAAGAGCTTCCTCTTCTTCCCCTTCCTCCAGGGGAAACCAAGTCAAAACTATCTGTGAACCAGAAAGTGGACTCTCACTAGACACCAGATATGTCAGTGCCCTGATCTTAGACTCACCAGCTTCCATAACCATGAAAACTGAATACATCTACTGATTAAGCCAATGTAATGCTTTGTATTATTTGAGGCTTAATGGATAAAGGTGTATCAACTGAATATATGAAAAAAAAAGGAATTTCTTCTCCTAAAGGAAGCCAATAATATACTGAAAATAAAAACACACACGCAAACAAACAAACAAAAAACTCTGATCATTGCACATCTCACATGGAATAAGGAGATGAACATATAGGAGTCCTGCATACCTGAAGCTCTCTGACTTTAGGAGTCAGAACACACATTAAGAGCAGTTGTAATAAGTATCATTGACATCCTAACAGGATACACAACAATATGGAAAACAAGCCTGTAGGCACACCTATGAAGGATTGTTTATATTATGTTAGCCTCTTGGAATGTCTGAGAGGAATTCTCTTGATCAGATCAACTGAGGAGGGAAGACGCATCCTAAAGAGGGTGATTCTACACATTGGGCTTAGGTCCTAGATGACAGAAAACAGGAGAAGCTAATTGAGAAGGAAGAGTCACCTCTCCCTTCTTTCTGACTATGGATGCAATATAATCAATTGCTTCATGCATCTGCTATCTTCCCTTCTCACCAGGATAGACTGTATCTTTCAACAGTTAATTAAAACAAAACCTTCTTTCATGAAGTACACCTTTTGTCAGGGTATTTTATCATAGCAACAGAAGTAGTCAGCACAAGCAGACATTCAAGGATTATAAGAACACCAATAAGCTTTATTTTTCTTGAAGCATTACTCATAACATAAAATGTGTGCACCTTTTTAAGAGAGACCTCTGGGTAATACATATTATCTTGAAACTAGTTCTAACAATGTTGCTAGAGTGCAAGTGAAGGCTCTGATCCAGGGCATCCAGCATCAATGTGAAATGATGTCTTGCAAACCCAGAATGTTCTAGTCTCCCAGGTCTAGAACATTCATAAAGCAGTCATTTTAATTTGTTACATATTAGTATGATAGCTTGCAGAATGAAAAATAAGAAAATATTTTTATGAGCCCATGAGGGTTTGGGTGATTATTTGGAAGGTGTTTTAAATGCTGCTACTGGGCAAGATTATCATTTATAATAATTTGAACGTATGCAGAAAAGACTCTTTTATTTACTATAACACACAGGAGTAATGATGTGAAAAAAAAATCTAATAACAATGTGCCCAGAATGTGACTGTAAGTAATATGTCCAATTCAGAAGGATCAAGTTAATATTAAAAGAACAAAACTACTGTGTCATAAGTTATCTTGTCAGGTAGGCCTGTGTCTCTCTCACAGTAGCCACAATTTAAGAAAAAGTAATATCCAAATTAGAAATAAGTGTTCAACAAGTTGGGCATGTATCGAGCAGAGAGACTGATATACTAGGGTTCTACTTGAAGATCTTGTGCAAAATTTGAACTTCACATTTTTCTTTGTTTATTTTCCAACTGTAAAATTACAAAACATTCATTGGCTGTTTCATGATACTGATGTGATAATCACAAGAAATAACCCATTTAAATGGTTCATAAAGGCATAAAATGCCTATGAAATCCAAATATCATTGTTACCTCTTTGCCAAGCTCTCATGAGCCTAGGCTCCAAGGGCTGAGATTTCAGCAGCAGTCTAACTAGATCTGTTAGCTATGTAGAATAGAGAATCCATTGATGGTGGACTTTCATCAAGTGAATTAAGAGCATTTAGAGTGCTTTTTCTCAGAAGACTGTAGGCTTTGGAATTTGGACCTACTCTGTAATTCCATAAAGGTAAATGTGATGATTTGATTTAATTCATTCAGCAACAGTCTAGTTACTAAAGCAGCTGCTAATGCATGATTTATACTTTTGACTGGTTTTCAAATTTTGAGGTTTTTAGTGTAGATTCATAGAAGATAATTCTTCTAAAAAAGCTTCTGATTATTTTTGTTTGTTTGTGTTTGAGGGACTGCCACAATGTACCTTTGGAAATAGAGGGCAATACACAGGAGTTAGTTCTCTTTCTCTACTTTGCGAAGTTTGGGGATTCAAACTCATATCATTAGCAACAGCCTTTATCCACGGAGCCATGTTGCTGTTCTATGTTTTTGTGGCTATTTTTAATTAAGTTATTACTTTGGACAATTTTATATTTATACCTAGTTTTATTTTCTGTCTTTATTTCAAGCTTTGTATACAAGCACCAGGTTTAGTTAGTTGATGAGCTTAGTGTTTCTTAATGCTGCCCTTTCCTGTTTTATTTAGGAGAACAAAGCCTGAATCACAGTTGAAAATATACTTTATAATACTCAAGCCAACTCCTATTGTTAACAAAATCAGTTGATTGTTGAAAACTAATCAATTCTAATGCTTTAATTTAGCCATTAGAGAAAGTGAATGCCTTCCACCATGATATCTGTTCAAATGAAGTGATAAGAGCAACACATGTGAGATAAAATAAAAGAGAAACTTAACAGATGGAGTGGTGACAGCTGGCAATATTCCTGAGTTTCATCGGGAAAAAAAAAAAGAAAGAAAGTGAATGGGAACTGAAGATTCCAATGTACTGGATATGTTTGAAGGAAAATCATGATTCTGGCCAACTTCTACCCTGATTCACTGGAGCCTCACCAAGCACAGGAGTAAAGCACTGTTAACATAGGAGCGCAGTCAGAGACATTAACTCACTCAAGAGCACTGATCAGCTAGTATGTGAATCACGACTCCCTGTATGCAAAGTCTAGGAACATCTTCTATGTTGCAGGCCTCATGAGGAAGACAAGAATCTCAAAAGGTAGAGGCTGGATGATGGAGAGCTAGGAGGGGGAGCAGTCAGGCACCACTAAAGGAACACAGCTCCTGAGTGCACCTTGCTACTGCTGATAGAGAGAAGCCCATTTTAGAGCCTAGCTGCTCAGAATCATTGGTGTCCTGTGATCAGCTTTTAACAGGTTGTGGGAAATAGATCTTACAAACCTAACAAAGAAGTATTGTAATATTTACCACACTGGGAGGTGGGGTGGATTTAAGCGCAAGGACAGATGTCAGTTTCTGAATTCATACTTTGCTTTGACGAATGAGATATTAATGAAAGGAAAATGAGCAGGAATGCCCATTATGCTTGAGAACATGATGAGGAAGCAGGGCTAGCAGGCGGCAGGGTGAGAGAAACACTACCTAGCTGGCAGCCGAGCAAACTCTTACATGCCAAAAATCTGAGAGAATGGCACTTCCAGCTGGTTACAGTGTTTCAAAGAGTGAAGCAGAACACAGTGAAGTCAACCCAGGCCATTGGAGGTGATCAAAGGATTTACAAAATAATGACCTGAATGAGATGTGTACTTACTCTGAAACTTTGATTGAAATGGTTTATCATAGAGCAGGAAAAAAAAAACCTAAAGCAAAAATAAAACCTAATGAAATTAAATAATGATTTTAATCAATTAAGAAAATAAGCATAATCTATTATATTTAAGAGAAGAGAAAATTCTTCTCTGTTTTCTACAAGATACCTGGTGAGCCAGAAGACTATTAATGTAAGAGGAACTATGCAGGCTGTCCCAGATGGAGATCTTCAGAGAACCCTGAACTTTGAAATGGTAAGAAAGTAGAACATTCTTTCAATTCAGAATAAAACATAAAAGGAAATGGGGTAGATTTTTGGTAGTGCAGCCTACATTTCTTGTGTCAGGCCATCTGTTGCTATGCTCCCACACAGATCCTGGCTACAGTACAGTTGTCAGCATGGAGGAAAGGCCTCTGCTAATATGGGGAAGTAAGAGTAACAAAGCAACGATTGGTCCACCAAGTGGACACCGCAGTAACAGACGTGGAAAACCTCAGGAGATGCTAGGAGAGACAGTTTTTATTAATGTTGCTGGGTTGTTTTGTTGTTGTTGTTGTTGTTCTCTTTTTACAGACAAGTCACTGAACAGCATTCATGCAATTAACATCAAAGACTTAACTCTAAGACACGACACATAGAGGAATTCTTGGACTTATGTTACTTAGCAACAGTGTGTGTGGATGGATAAGAAACAGGACAATCTGCCTGGTTCATTATATCTTGGTTATAACATTAAAAGGCATCATGAGAGACTGAAACCAAACCAGTGAAAAGGAAAGAGGGATGTAGGATGCTTTGAATCAATCTCCCATTCAAGGGAGGAGAAGTTTTCCCATAGCCTACAGTGAGAATTTAAAAATATTTGTTAAATGAACCAAAGTGTGAATACGTCCACAAAGACACTCATCTTCTTATAATACTCTCATGCAGTTCCTATAATGATATTATGCAATAAGACTGAAGGGTAGAAGAAATACAACACATTAGGCAAATCTTGTATGTTTATGTGGTGGTTTTGAAGAGAACACTCCCCTCCCATTGGCTCATATATTTGAATGATTAGTCTCTAAGTAGTAGAACTGTTTTGGGAAAGATAAGGAGGTGTGGCCTTCTTGAAGAAGGCATGTCATTGGGGGTGGGCTTTGAGATTTAAAACCCCATGCTAGCTTCAGGAAAACTGTTCTTTCTCCCTCCAATTTATAGATAAGATAGAAGCTCTCAGCTACTGGTCCAGTGCCTTGTCTGCCTGCTGCTCCCATATTCCCTACCAGGATGGTCATGGACTCAAACTCTGAAACTGTCAAGAAGCCCCCAAATAAATACTTTTGTTTATAAGCCATCTTGGTTATGGTGTTTCTTCACAGCAACACAAAAGTAATTAAGATAGTTTGTATGGTGGTTGGACTACGTGACCCCCGCTGACTCATATGTTTGAATGCTTGGCCCACAGAGTGGCACTATTAGGAGGTGTGGCCTTGCTGGAGGAAGTGTGTCACCTTGGAGGCTGGCTTTGAGGTCTCCTATGCTTAAGCTATGCCCAATCACAAAGTCTCCTTCTGCCTTTGGATCCAGGTGTAGAACTTTCAGCTCCTTCTCCAGCCCCATGTCTGCCTGGACACCAGCATGCTTCCTGCAGTGATGATGATAAACTAAATTTCTGAAACTGTAAGTCAGCCCCAATTAACTATTTCCCATTAATAGAGTTGCCTTGATTTGGTGTCTCTTCATAGCAATAAAAATCCAATTTGCTTTCTGGTCATGGAGTCTCAACACAGCAAGAAAACCCAAACTAAAATAGTTTTTATTGTATATGTATACATAATGTATATATGCACATGTCAATATAACTAAGAATAATCTTAAATTCTAAGTAAAAGATTATGAAGCTGTATTTCTTTTAAAGAAATAGCATATTGTACCTCTGTGTCTAATGATACTAAATTGCTGTAATGGAAATGAAAGACACTTAGGCTTTGCTTAACAAAATGGTGAATATTAAGGTGCAAATAATGTGTACTTCTGTATTTTGGACAAGCCCTGAAGATCATGAAACTTTCTTCGCTCTGTATGGGCCATTAGGTCCACAATTAGTTTTATTTTCTCAGCTGTTTTTCTCAAAAACCTTATTTCAACAAATTGCATTTACTTGACATTTAGAATTTCAGATTTTCCAGTAAGGGTATCAAACAATATTTTGCTACCAGATAGAACACTAGCCAGGCAGGAACCAGGCGTGAGACTCTTGTTCATTTTTAAACCGATTCAGGACATGGTTGAATTGGAAAATAGAATAGACTTTATAATAACAACATCATCTACCTTCTAAACAGCTTCATACATGAGTCCATCAAAATAACTTTCTTAATGTCATCTGTAAGAGCAGAGTAGTTACCAGAGATATTTTGTGTGCAATGTTACACATGCAGGAAAATCACCATTGCATTTTACATTGTAAAACCTATCACAGAGGCTTGTACTCCATATAGGACAAACTTGTTCTTTCAAAAAAACAAACCAACAACTGAAAAACTACTTTTTTTTTGCTTCTCATAATATAACTAAAAAGGTTGGTGAATTTCAGGTCAGGATAGACTACAGGGTACCTTATACACCAAAACTTTGAAAAGAGAAACTATTAAATTGTTATTAAAAGATATTCTTTTGAATTTATTTAACACTTTGATCTAAATGATCTACATGATTAATATTGTTGGTTGCAAATCAGTAGCACATTTAGGAACTGCTATAGCTGTACAAATATGGAACACCAATGGCATTAAACCGAATCGTGACCTTGACAAAAGCTTGGCCTCCTTTCATTGTCCAGTACTCACTCTCTCCTTTAATGACGCCGCGGTGCTGCATCATTCCTTGGTTAACACCTTTGGAAGTGTACTCAAAGCTTATGTATCATGTGAACGAAGGTATATATAGAATGATACATACAGAATTTAAGCTATATTTTCCAATGGCATGGTTTCATTAAACTATTACAAAGTAAAGGCAATAACCTTTTATCTCCATGATGTATCAAGTGTAAATATTTCAAATGTGGTAATCTGGAGACTGGGAACAGAAGACATAAAGCGCCCATGCTAGACAGTAGGCAGAGGGCTGTATGTCAGTGTCTGCCCACACCGCCCTCCACCATGCCCATCCTCCCCTGAAAGGAAATCGCAGCTGAAATGGCAGCTTCTTAAAAGCTATTGGATGCTCTGCCTCTCCTCTTAGAAGGAGGCTTATTTGTATTTCAATGGCATAAACAGTTGGCCACACATGAAAGGCTTCCACATATTTTCAAAAGTCTCTGAATGTCTCATATATAGGCAGGCCTCATATGTAGGGGTTTCTTCCAGGAAACACAAAATGTAAGCTGCTAAGACTTGTTTCAAAGTTGGGAATTTAGAGCTTTGTTTCAGAACTGACAGGGTTTACCAGAGTAAAGGAGTTCAGAATCTCAGTGAGAGTATTAAACACACACACACACACACACACAACCAAAAATCAGAATTACAAAATACAAATGGCTTTTAAATGTCATTCAAAAATAAAACTAAGGAAAAATGATAAATTACTGAGATTCATTTTAAAGTGTCCTAAAGGGATATTTCATGATTTCATTTGCTGTAAATTACATACATAATTATTTATGATATATAGTTGTAGAATCTACTCTAAAAATCACAAATAACCATAATTAAATAATTTAAAGTGGATTATTATATGTGAAATAAATTATACAAATATATATATAATGTTTGTTGAATGTATGTTGATTTTGTATAAATGCTAACCATAAAGTGCATGTCTAATTATGTTCATTATCATGAGATTTGCTTGATTATTACTTTAAATTGCCTTGAGAAAAACATGTTTATCAAGACCACAAAGAAAAAAATAAATTCCAGCAATGGGAAAATGATTTATTTACCTGGATCTTCTATAGTTAAGTTCTTTATTAACCACTGAACAATGTCTGACCCTAGAAAAAGAAAAACACAAATAGATGTGAACCTTTTGTTTACACATTTAACATTAAGAACTCTCCACTTTGGTTTCCCACTTCAGTAAAAACTCTTCTAAACACTTCAATAAGCAGTGAAGGATCATTCACAGATAAAGTACCCAAAATGCCAGTGTGAATACATTTCTCTAGTGAGCCAAGGTGCAAGATAAAAAATTATTAAATATGATTTATCATTAATGATACATATGTTATGCTTTCATTTATTTAAATGTTTTAATCATTAAATTTATTGGATGGCATGTTTCAGGTATACAACTTGCCATGGCATGAGTACAACTTTCCAGAAGAGTCCCCTCCCTATTTTTGATTGCCCTTATCTTGTCCTTGTATTATGTCAAGCCAGGTCTAGAATGTCTTTACATCTTTAGTATGCCTGCAGGCGATAGGCCCCTGTGACATTATAGTGCTATTCTTTCTTATTGCATGCAGTCTCTTTAGTTTCAAGAGCCTCAAGATTCACAGATACCAGAGAACTTCCCTTGACCCTCCCCTGTGTGTCTTCTCAGGAACAGCAGTCACCTGAGTTCATCACAGAAATATCTGAATCCTTTATCAGAGTATGGACAAAGCACTCACAGCTATGTAATCAAATCCTTAGAGAATATTCTTACAAGAAGAACATGGCCACAGAATCAACAAAGCAGAATTCAGTGGTCCTTTGCATATACATAGTTATTGTTTAGCTTGGTCTTCTTGTGAACTCTTCACAGTGGGAATGGGCAGCATTTCTGTCTCTTTTCCCAGTTTTGAGACCCTTCTCCTCCTACTGGGTTGCCTTGCCCAGCCTTGGTCTGAGGGTTTGTCCCTAGTCTTATTGCATTGTGCTATGCCACATTTGGTTGATATCTCTAGGAGACAAGCTCTTTTCTGAAGGAAAAAAGAACAGGAGTGGATCTTAGTGTGTGTGTGTGTGTGTGTGTGTGTGTGTGTGTGTGTGTGTGTAGAAAGGAATAGAGGGACAAGACACTGAGGTCAGGATGTATTGTATGAGAAGAAAAAAGTATTTTTCAAAACAGAGTTTCAAATTCATTTTTGACTATTTGGAGCACAGTACCAGCTTACAAGTGAGGAGTTAATAAATCTAAGTAAAACAGGCTCTGCTTCCTAATAAGAAATGAGAAAAAAATAAGAAATGTATCTCTTGTTGGCTACAAGGTCCTCAAGATTCATCATGCCAACCTTTCATATGGCATAGATGGAGAATTATTTTACAGTTCAGTTATATAATCAAGCTAGGTCTTCAAGAAAGACAGCTGTCTTTCACCTGCTCAAACAGAGAGCAAAGGATCATCATTAACTGATATGTACGCATTGCACATGCCATACATATATTAATACAGAAACATTTATTACCTCTGAAAGCTTCATTCTCACAGGAATAAAATGACAGCCCTGACAATATTCACACTCAGGATGCTTAGATGCTAAGGCTTACTTTTCCCTCTTCCTGCCTAATCCTACATCAGACATTATCAGTGTTTTTTCTCTAAAGACTTGCTTCCAGGGCAATTTTAAAACAGCTAGCTCACTTAGTCCAGCCTTTCAGACTATCCCAAGGAGGACTTCATTTAAGCCTGCACTTTCTCAGTATACAAATACTGGATAACAAATGCTTCAGCCATCTTTCTGAAGACTAACCATTGTTCTAATTTTCTTGGGCTCCCCAAAAGGATGTCAAGAGTCAACAGAAAACATTTATAAGTAAACTATGCCTCATTCCAAAGAGGTGAGGTGGCTGATTTTTGGACTTTCAATGGGTGTTATATATTTGTAGTCCTTTAATAGAGGTTGGTCACAAATAGTTATGGTCTTGAACAGGGATAAAGCAAAATTGAGAAATTTAGAGTCAGGGATTTCTTTTTTCCTTTTTCCTTTCCTTTTTTCTTTCTTAGAGAAAGAGATTGAGAAGAAAGAGAGGGAAGTATAGGAATATTATAGGAAAAAGGAAAAACAGGGGGGTAGATTATTGAATCTAGTCATAAACTGAAAAACATTTTATAGACACAATCTTACATTGGTAGAAACCTTAGTATTTTGATGGAAAATTGAGGTTATATTTTGTTACACTGGTACAGAATTTAGTATATTGATATAAAAATAAGGTTATTTTTGATACATTGGTATAGATTATTGTATATTGATACAAATTTTAGATTATTTTTGATATACATTATATGTGTGTGTTTTCAATGCTTATTTGAGGCATTGCACTTATATAATTTAAAATATGAGACATAAAGTTCTAGTCCTCTTGAAAGCTGCGATTACAAACCATTTGGGATGATTAAAAATGAAGGAGTTAGAGAAAGGACTGAAAGAGCTGAAGGAGTCTGCAACCTCATGGGGAAAACAACAATATCAACCAACTTGAGCCCCTTCCCCAAAGAGCTCCCAGGGACTAAACTACAACCAAAGAGTACACATGGAGGGACCCATGGCTCCAGCTGCATATGTAGCAGAGGATGGCCTTGTCTGGCATCAATGGGAGGAGAAGCCTTTGGTCCTGTGAAGGATCAATATTCCAATGTAAGGTAATGTCAGGGTGGTGATGTTTGAGTGGACGGGTGGGTAGGGGAGCACCCTCATAGAAGCAGGGGGAAAAGGATAGTATATGGAGTTTTCAGAGGGGAAACCAGAAAGGGGAATAAAAATTGAAATGTAAATAAATAAAATATCCAATAAAAATTAATTTTAAAAATTGCAAGTTATATACTCTTAGGGCTAGTTAAGAAATACAATAATCATAGAGTCATACTCACAGTCTTGTCACATACTAGTCTAGATCATAACAGAAATATGCATTCTAGACTGAACAGATAATAAGTAGCTGGAAAAAGGCAAAATTCACTTGTCTGGATATGCTGTGAATAGATGGATGGTCTTCAAAAACCTCAGACACCCACAGAATATGATATTCCAAGATACCTTTATTAGTTTAAAGCTTTTTTTTAACATTGAGACAAGTCAGCTTCTGGAAGCACCACATTTGACTTGGAGGAAGATGATGAATACTACAGGACCTTCATTGCAGATGGCATCATTTATGGCCAGCTAGCCACTGAGCAGAGAAAATGTCCTAACTTCATCTGCTGCCAGAATGTTGTCAAGAAAGAACCAATGGCTTTAGGGAAGTTGACTGCCAAGCTCTGCTAACACAGGGTAAGCAAGTCCTTTACAACAATCCCTACTAACAAAATGTCTGTCAGATATTCCCAGACAGAAGGTTAGAGATGATGCTACAATATTTTATAGAATATTGGGAACTGTCCAGGTAACCAGCTGTTTCTGTCATTTCAATAATATGATATATATGATATAATATAATATAATTAATATATTATTATAATATATATTATTATTATTACATAATATAATTTTTGGAAGCTTTGTACCTTTACTTTCTATATTCTGCAAATTTTCATTCTCAAGTCTCTGATGAGATTGAAGACTAAATAGCAGTCTTATTAAAACCTTAAGTTGTTTAGGATTTAACAAGATGTTCTAGGTCTAAGAAGATTTTTTCAAGTTGATAATGAAAGTTAAGATATAGATTGAATTAAATACAGAACTCTGAACTCACCAGGATATGATAGATAATAGAATACTTTCTCCTGACTTACCTAATACAAACAGACTGGGCCTTTTGAATGTAACTCTTACCTAATAATTTT
Source organism: Apodemus sylvaticus (assembly GCF_947179515.1). NCBI lineage: Eukaryota > Metazoa > Chordata > Mammalia > Rodentia > Muridae > Apodemus > Apodemus sylvaticus. Next base: position 82,633,337 of record NC_067483.1, read on the forward strand.
CATAAATGTTTTCATTGTATTTCATTTATATTTAAAAGAAAAACTTTTATTAGACTAAAGGGAATTGTAGAGAGAATATCTTGTGCATTGTATATATGTATTACTTATCAATTAAAAAAACCTATGACCTACAGGAAAGGATGAAATAAGGGTTGGGGCACCTGGGAGGGGAGGGAGAAAAAGAATTCTGGGATACAGTGAGAATTGGAGAGTCACCCAGGAAGATGTGACAAGGCAGACATATGATACTTGAAGACAGGTTACCAGCCATAAGGCAGAAGGTAGACAAGAATAAATGGGTTAATTTATGATCTAGTCAAAGAAGAGCCTAGCTATATGGCTACAAATATGTGTACAAAATATATTTGTAAATATATTTTGAGTCTGAGTCTTATTTCTTGGAGCATGGGGCTGGGGACGGGGGAGAACCAGACTTAACTTCTACAAGTATGTGCTACATTCTAATGGCTACATTTGATTTATGAACAGGAGAAATGGAGTTGCTACAGTACCCTAACATATTAAACGGTAGACTCCATGTATTGTTATCTATATACTGAATGCCAGGGAAAGAAACTGAAAGTCAGAGAAGGACATATTCATTTAGCAGATCTAGAATTCTAGGCTAAAAAGTTTTGAATGTTTTTCTTATCAATAAGGCACATGTTTTTCAGCAGACATATAACACAATCAACATGATTTTAAGGAATTCAGCACGAATTGTAGGTAGAATGTTAAGGTACTAAGAAAGAAAGAGAGAGGGGGGAGGAGAGGGGAGGGAAGGGATGGGAAAGGGAGGTGAGGGGAGGGGAAAGGGAGGTGAGGGGAGGGGAAGTGAGGGGAGGGGAAGGAAGGGAAGGAGAGGGGATGGGAATAGGAGAGGAGGGGAGGGGAGGGAAGGGGAGGGAAGGGGAGAGGAAGGAAGGGGGGAGGGAAGGGAAGGAAGGGGAGGGAAGGGAAGAAGAGGGGACGGAAGGGAAGGGGGAGAAGGGAAGGGGAGGGGAGGAAGGAAAGGGAATGGAATGGAAGGGGAGGGGAGGGGAAGGAAGAGAAGGGAGGGGAGGGGAAGGGAAGGAAGGGAAGGGAGGGGAGGGAGGGGAGGGGAAGGAAGGGAAGGGAGGGAAAGGAGGGAAAGGGGAGGGGAAGGAGATGGGAGGGAATGGGGAGGGGAAGGGGAGGGGAGGGAATGGGGAGGGAAAGGGAGAGGAGGAAATGGGAGGGGAGGGAATGGGGAGGGGAAGGGAGGGGAGGGAAAGGAAGGAAGGGAAAGGGAAGGAAAGGGAATGGAAGGGAAGGGGAGGGGAGGGGAAGGAAGGGAAGGGAGGGAAGGGAGGGGAGGGGAAGGAAGGGAAGGGAGGGAAGGGAGGGGAAGGGAAGGGGAAGGAAGGGAGGGAATGGGGAGGGGAAGGGGAGGAGAGGGAATGGGGAGGGGAAGGGGAGGAGAGGGAATGGGGAGGGGAAGGGAGAGAAGGGAATAGGAGGGGAGGAGAGGGGAGGGAGGGGAGGGGAGGAAAGGGGAGGGAGCGGAGGGGAGG